>NC_143154.1:8653086-8769770 GCF_041381405.1 Jatropha curcas | reverse complement strand
GCAGGGCGCAGGCCCCTCGCGCGCTTGGCGCCAGGACTCGCGCGCGGTGGGGCGGCAGCTATCGCCCAGTTTGGGCGGTGCTGCCGCCAGGGCCTGGCGGCCGGTGTGGCCACCGTGCCTCGTTCCGAGGGCCTTTTTGGGAGTTCCGGACCTCCGAAAAATATTCCGGGACCTATTCCGCGATCCTCGCGATATTCCGGACGTTTTAAGTACCATATTGACATATTTTCGGTGAACTTCCGAAATAGCCTCCGGTCCGGCCGGACTGTTTGCACAGTTGCTGCAGCAAAGTCAAAGTTACCAAGTCAAAGTCAAAGTCAAACTAATTGGCATGGCACTGTAGCAGCGTGTTTTCCTCCATTTAAAGAGTTTCACATGCCATCAACAACATGAGAAGCCTCAAAATTTGAGTATTCACAGTTGTCATCCAATTTGTGGAAATGACTGCTTCTTTAACTTGCTTTTTCAAAATGTGAGCAGCCGCTTGGTCTTTGTCCTTATGGCTGAAATGATTTGTCATCTACCCTTGATGGGCTTGAATTTAACGGAGAGCTTGCAGTTGACCTGTTTTTTGACAACTTGATTTCCTGTAGCTTTGTCCTTGATTTCTTTCTTTGGTTCAGAAGTTCCTTTTGACTCATTTTTTTTCTTCGCTTGCTTAGAAGCAGCCTCTCCATAAAGAATTTCGAGGCAACTTGATTCTAGGATGACTTGAGTAGTGTATGGATAGCATTGCGACTTCGTGCAATTCCAAACATAGCTTCTTTATTCTGTCGGAGCATCTTCCATTCCCGGGTTTTCGGAGAAACCATTCTGGCCCTAACCCCTTCAATTGGCTTTGCCTCGGTACTGCTTGAAGTCTTGCGTACCCTTTGCTGGATCCTTTCCATGATTACCCTTCAAAACTTCCCCTTTGATGGTGCTTCTTAGGATGCCCCCCAGCTTTAATTGATGCAGAGCAAATGAAAGGATGAATGCATTTTTCTTTGCCAATTTTTATTATCTTCTTCTTTTTTTGTTTTTTTTTTTTTGTCATCATTTTTTTTTTCAATTTTTTTATTATTATTTTTTTTTTTGATTTTTTTTTTGTGCTTTCACAGGAAAGAATATGGAAAGAGTATAAACATGATTGGAACGTAAACTGATCCCTTTTTATTGATAAGACAAAATTTGTGTACAAAAGACACTTAGACTTACAAATTTGAATTGAATGAAAACTTGAATGGGAATGAAAATGAGACGAAAAAGAACTAGACCCTAAAAGATAGACTCTAGGTGGGCTGTGATGGACTAGGATTGAATTGACTATAGTGACTTTGTTCTTCTCGATGCTTCAATCGATCAGACATGTTGTTGTTGGTCTTGAACAATTCCTTTGTTCTTTTGGAGGTTTGATATCAATCTTCTCAGACACAAACTTCATTCATTTCTAAGAAAAGTTCAAAAGGATCGAACGATTCTTGTTCAGCAAAAATTTTTTTTTTTGCATTAATCCCATGGTTAGGCAAGGGATTGGTTGATGTCCAGCTTGCTTTTGGGGATGATGGACCCATTGTCAACTAGGTCTTGTAGACGGTTTTTCAAAGTCCAGCATGATTCGGTCTTATGCCCATGTCCTTGATGGTACTCACAGTGTTCATTCGGTCTTATACCCATTCGGGCGACAGGCCCGCGCGCGCTGGGCGTCAAGCCCCGCGCGCGCTGGGCGGCAGGCCTCGCCCGCGCTGGGCGGCTGCTGCCGCCGTTCCCGGCGGCTGCTGCCGTCGTGCCCGGCGGCCGGCGCCGCCGTGGCCGGTGTGGACACCGTGCCTCGTTCCGAGGGCCTTTTTGGGAGTTCCGGACCTCCGAAAAATATTCCGGGACCTGTTCCGCGATCCTCGCGATATTCCGGACGTTTTAAGTACCATATTGACATATTTTCGGTGAACTTCCGAAATAGCCTCCGGTCCGGCCAGACTGTTTGCACAGTTGCTGCAGCAAAGTCAAATTTACTGTAGCAAAGTCAAACTAATTGGCATGGCACTGTAGCAGCGTGTTTTCCTCCATTTAAAGAGTTTCACATGCCACCAACAACATGAGAAGCCTCAAAATTTGAGTATTCACAGTTGCCCCCTACTAGCTATCATAAAAATGATTTATGAGAGCCAGTGGTTGTCTGATGGAGCAAATTTTGAAGGCGAAAACTCGGACCTTGGGCCAAATTGGGATCGTGGGGCCTTGGTCTGAGTTGTGAATTTTCGGACCCTAGGCCGAGTTTTGAATTTCGGGCCTCTGTGGCCTGAATGTGAATTTTCGGGCCTCTGGGCCTGAATTGTGATTTTCGGGCCTCTGGGGCTGAATTGTGATTTTTGGGCCTCTGGGCCTGATTGTGATTTTCGGGCCTCTGGGCCTGAATTGTGATTTTTCGGGCCTCTGGGGCCTGAATGTGATTTTTCGGGCCTCTGGGCCTGAATGTGATTTTTCGGGCCTCTGGGGCCTGAATGTGATTTTTGGGCCTGATTGTGATTTTCGGGCCTTTGGCCTGATGTGATTTTTCGGGCCACTTGGCCTGAATGTGATTTTTCGGGCCTTTGGCCTGAATGTGATTTTTCGGGCCTCTGGGGCCTGAATTGTGATTTTCGGGCCTGATGTGATTTTCGGGCCTTGGCCTGATTGTGATTTTCGGGCCTTTGGCCTGAATGTGATTTTTCGGGCCTTGGGCCTGAATGTGATTTTTCGGGCCTCTGGGCCTGAATTGTGATTTTTCGGGCCTCTGGGGCCTGAATGTGATTTTTCGGGCCTCTGGGGCCTGAATGTGATTTTTCGGGCCTCTGGGCCTGAATTGTGATTTTTCGGGCCTCTGGGCCTGAATTGTGATTTTCGGGCCTCTGGGCCTGAATGTGATTTTTCGGGCCTCTGGGGCCTGAATGTGATTTTTCGGGCCTCTGGGCCTGAATGTGATTTTCGGGCCTCTGGGCCTGAATGTGATTTTTCGGGCCTCTGGGCCTGAATTGTGATTTTTCGGGCCTCTGGCCTGAATGTGATTTTTCGGGCCTCTGGGCCTGAATTGTGATTTTCGGGCCTCTGGGGCCTGAATGTGATTTTTCGGGCCTCTGGGGCCTGATTGTGAATTTTGTGGGGGCCGTTGCGCATTATTCGGCGGCTGCTGCCGCCGTTATTCGGTGGCAATTGGCGGCGCTGCGCTTCGCGGCTGCTGCCGCCTTATTCGGTGCATTTTTCTATAAAACTTGTTTTGTTGGTTTCTTCACTCATTCCTTTCTTTTCTCTCTTCTCTTTTTCTCTGTTTATCTTTTCCAAAGAATGAATCCTTCTTTCAATCATAGCATGCACAGCTGGGCTAGGAGTCTCTCCAAAGTTGAAAAGATCAACTTGAAGAGTAAGGTCTCTCTCCTATCGTTACTCTCAGGGGGGTAGTATCGAATGGAATTTTTTACGGGCCTGCATCCGGCTTTGGGATCCAGAGGCCCATGTTTTCCGGTTCGGAGCTATGATGGAGGAGATGTGCCCTCTTTTTGAGGAGTTCTGTGCTATTATCGGGTGTGATCCCAATGCCCCTCTAGTCAGGCATGAGGTCAAAGTGGGATATGTTCGGTCATTTGAAAAGTTTATTTCAATTCAGCCGGCCACAAGCTAGGGCGATGATTGTTGACGACCAGAAGGCAATTCTGCTGCCCCTGATTGATGAATTTTCAGAGGTTCTTTCAGATGACCCAGACCGGATGAGGCTGAGGATGCGGGCTTTTGTATTTTGCTTATTATCTGGTTTCTTGTTTAACAAGGACCCAGGCTTCGGGGATCTGCGATTTTGCCCTATGATTCGACAGATGGAGGACATGAGTTGCATTGGCGGCATTGTGCTGGCAGAAACCATCAGGAGCCTTGACAGAGCTGCTCTAGGCTTCGAGGGACTGGACAGTTTCCCTGATTATACTCCAGGTATTTTCCTCTCATCTTTTTTTTTTTTTTTTTTTTTTTTTTTTTTTTTTTTTTTTTTTTTTTTTTTTGGTTCATCCCTTTGTAATAGAAAGGATCCATTACCCAGGTTTGGTTGAAGGACCACCTTCAAGTGGTTTGCTGCTCCTACCCGTTTGCCTTACAACCCTTCTCAGTATCGTATGCGGAGGGATTCTGATCACATACCCGTCTGCTGATGCATGGACTTCATGGGCTAATGGAATTGGGTCCAAATGAGGTGCAGTGGTTTGTACCCTGGTATGACATCATCCGCTTTATCCAGGTTAGCTTTTGTCATACTCAGGTTTACCTTTTAGGCCTTACACATTGTACCTGGTACTGCGCTTCGCGCGTTTTGAGGCAGATGGGGATAGATCAAACTGTTCCGATTATGGGTGATTCTTTAGCTGATTCAGCCATCACTCCGGGAGTTACCCGAGCCGTTCTTAGGGCATGGGTTAGAGACCATCACATGGTTAGGCCCTTACCTAATCCTGCTGGTATTCATATTTCTCCTGAATATCGGACCTGGTTCATGACCGTTGTCTGGCCAGTGGAAAAGCCAAGGACGAACTCATTGCTGAGTGCACTCGAGGGTTGGACTCAGGCTGACGCTGGTGATGGGATTAGGACTGATGAGGAGATCATGTTGGCTCCTCGGACAGGCGAGGCTGGAGGGAGTTCAGCAACTGGGGATGACTCGGAGGACATTGCCCCACGGAGGCGATGGGGTACCTAGACTCTAATAGGCTTTTGGACTTTTGGTGTTTTGGCTTTGTTTGAACTCTTTTGTCTTTTATTTGGGACTTTGGGTGTGGATTTTGGTGTTTTGGCATTGGATTTTTGGATGTATGTTTTATTTGGACGTGGACTCTACTTTCTTTTGTTTTCTGCTTGATTTTAGACTGTTTGCCCTTGTTGCTTTCAATTGGGCATGTCATTTGACTTTTAAGCTTTCCAAGCATTTTCCAACTTTATTTATTCAAGCTCTGATTTTTGCCTAAGCCGCCCTTTCGGGTTTTCAACTTAGCGAGCTACCCATTTTTGCCTAAGCCGCCCTTTTCGGGTTTTCAACTTAGCGGGCCCCGATTTTTGCCTAAGCCGCCCTTTCGGGTTTTCAACTTAGCGGGTTTTTTTTTTTATTATTTTATTTTTATCCCTTTTTTTTATTTATTATTTTTTTTTATTATTAGCAAAGAAGAAAGAACGATGAAATGATGATTTTTATTAATGTTTAGACCGTGCCCAAACAGGGCTGCCTACATATCTTCGATATATAATTTCTTTTTTCCGAAGAGAATCAGGTCTAATGTAGTTCGTTTTACATTATGCAAATGATTACAATTTACACAAAATATCTTTTTAACTGATCTAAATTACATGGATTAGTGAATTCCAAGCCATCCAAATCAGTCAAAATAACGGCTCCGCCTGACAAGATCTTCTTCAACACATACGGTCCAGCCCAATGGGGACGGAACTTCCCCCGTGGATCTATGACCGGTTGTCTAATTTCCTTCAGAACCAAACAAACCTTCTTCCAGTTTCTGGTCTTTGACCCTCTTGTTAAAATGTCGCGCCATTCTTCTTTGAATAAACTTGAGTTGGTGGATTGCTCGCAATCGCTTTTCATCCATACCCAAGAGCTGCAAATGATAATTCTCAGCCCAATTTGCTTCACTGATCTGGCTTTCCCGGATAACCCTCGCCGACTGAACTTCCAGCTCAATAGGCAATACTGCTTCCATGCCATATACTAAGGAATACGGGGTTGCCCCAGTAGGTGTTCTAATTGAAGTCCTATATCCCCATAAGGCATTCGGCAACTGTTCATGCCAAGCTTTGTGCTTCTTAATTGTCTTTTGCAAAATAACTTTTATGGCCTTATTTGCAGCTTCTATGGCCCCGTTTGTTTGTGGACGATAGGGTGAGGACTTATGATGTTGGATTCTCATCTCTTTCAACAAATTAGCAAATTCACCCTGGAAGTGAGCTCCATTATCCGTGGTGATCTCGAATGGCATTCCGTACCT
Source organism: Jatropha curcas (assembly GCF_041381405.1). NCBI lineage: Eukaryota > Viridiplantae > Streptophyta > Magnoliopsida > Malpighiales > Euphorbiaceae > Jatropha > Jatropha curcas. The sequence continues at coordinate 8,763,783 of NC_143154.1, read as the reverse complement.
GCAAAGGATGTTGGTACGAACGAACTGTGCTGCCTTCTTGGCATTCAGAATCGAATAAGAGGCTGCCTCGATCCACTTAGTGAAATAATCTATAGCAACCAAAATGAACTGGTGACCGTTGGAAGCCTTCGGGTGGATTTTTCCGATCACGTCTATGCCCTAGGTCGCGAAAGGCCATGGTGAAGTGATAGGATTCAGATTGACCGGAGGCTGTTTTTGCAATTTAGCAAAAATTTGACATTCGTGGCACTTCTGCGCATGCCTCACACAATCTGCCTTCATGGTTGACCAGTAATAACCTAGGTTCATGATTTTTTGAGCCAAGGCTATCCCGTGCATGTGTGGGCCAGACTCCCCGTTATGTAAGGAATCCATGATGGTTTGAGCTTCTCCCTCATCAACGCATCTTAGATGCAGGCCGTTCCAACTTCTCTTATACAGAACTCCCTCAGTGAGGAAATATCCGGATGCTAACTGTCTCAATGTCCGTTTATCAGTTTTGGTAGATCCCTCCGGGTAGGCTTCATTCTGAAGATAATTCTGTATATCCCAATACCAGGGCTTGTCATCGACCAAATTCATGATATGTGCTGGCTGTTTCTGTAGCCGCACTGTCAGAGGTCGAACGACTCGGTCTCCTTCTACATTGACCATGGAGGCTAAAGTAGCTAAAGCATCTGCGAACTGATTTTTAGCTCGTGGTAAGTAGTGGAAAGATAAATCCTCAAATTGCTGAGCCAATTCGTCCAAGCGTTGTAGGTAAGGAACCAAACGCTCTTCTTTAATTTTCCATTTCCTTAAAGCTTGGGAGACTATTAAATTGGAATCTCCGAAAACCTTGAGGACTTTTATCTCTTTTTCTAGGGCTGCTTCTAACCCCTTTATGCAAGCTTCATACTCGGCTTCATTGTTGGTGCAGTCGAAATCTAATTTGACAGCGATTGGAATGTATTCTCCACAAGGAGTTTTAAATACGACTCCAACCCCATTTCCATGGTAGTTCGAAGCTCCATCAAAGTACATTTCCCAGACTTCACTTTCTAAGTTCACCAAGTCTTCATCAGGAAATTCTACCTCCGGCATTTGGTCTTCGACCGGTAATTCTGCTAGTTGATCAGCCAAAGCACCGCCTTTCACGGCCTTCCGTTGTACAAACTTTAGGTCATAAGCTGCAAGTACTGATACCCACTTTGCCATCTTACAGTCAAGAACCGGCCTCTCCATAAGGAATTTCAAGGGGTTCGACTCAGAAATAACGTACGTAGTGTAAGACGAGAGGTAGTGCTATAGCTTGGTACAGGCCCAGACTAGAGCTAGACACAACTTCTCTATTTTATTGTACTTTAATTCGTATTCTAGCATCCTTTTGCTGAGATAATACACTGCATTTTCTATCCTTGTATCTTCTGCTTGCTGAGCTAGCATTGCACCCATCGCTTCTTCTGTTACTGATAGGTACAACAGCAAAGGCTTTCCTAGCCTTGGTGGCTGTAAAACTGGTGGGGATAACAGATATTGCTTGACTTGGTCGAAAGCTTTCTGACAATCCTCATTCCATTTTACGGCTACTCCTTTCCTGGGCAATTTGAAGATCGGACCACAAGTATTAGCCAATTGATTGATGAACCGGCTGATGTACTGTAGCCTTCCTAGGAAACCCCGAACTTCCTTTTCCGTCCTCGGTGCTGGTATTTCCATAACGGATTTGGCTTTTGAAGGATCAATTTCTATGCCCTTCCGACTGACCATATGCCCCAGAAATACTCCGGATGTAGCTCCAAACAGACATTTTGCCGGGTTGAGTTTTAAATTGTACTTTCGAAGTCTAAGGAAGAACTTCTCAAGCGCTGTTGTATGTTCTTCAGCTGTTTTTGATTTAACAACCATATCGTCCACGTACACTTCTACTTCTTCGTGAATCATGTCATGGAAGATGGTCGTCGCCATCCTTTGATAGGTTGCCCCGGCATTTTTGAGCCCAAAAGGCATGACCCTGTAGTAGTAGGTTCCCCACTCCGTGATGAATGCCGTTTTCTCTTTATCTGGCACATGCATCATTATCTGGTTGTACCCGACAGCAAGATCGGTCAAGGAGACCATCTCGTGTCCCGCCATTCGGTCTACCAACAAGTCGATATGCGGCAGGGGGAAGTCGTCCTTCGGACATGCTCTATTCAAATCCCGATAGTCCACACACATTCTGACTTTGCCATCTTTCTTCGGCACTGGCACAATATTTGCTAACCATGTCGGGTAGGCAATGGGTTCTATGAATCTGTTCTCCAGTTGCTTGGCTACCCCCTCCTTGATTTTCAAGGACCATTCGGTCTTCAGCCTTCTTAGCTTCTGCTTCACTGGCTTAGCCTCGGGATATACTGGAATCTTGTGCACCACTATTGCTGGGTCAATTCCCGTGATGTCACTTGCCTTCCACATGAAACAATCGGCAAACTTCCTCAAGCATTCACTGACCTGTCCCTTGTTCACACAGTCAAATGCAATGTATGTATGTTCATTTTCTTCTTTGCCAATTATTATTTTTTCTTTTTCATTTTTTATTTCATTTATATGATTATTTTTGCTTGGAAATGCTTGGAAAAATAGACACGCGGGGTAGTCAATAATTTGCAAGCCTTTATTGATCATGACAGAATTGTCTTCAAAGATTACATCAAATTTGAAATCTGGATTTTCGAAATCCGACACAGATAGCTCAGAACTAGGACTGGACTCTGACTCGGTTTCAGACTCAGGGTCAGACTCAACACAGGACTTGATTACATATTTTGACTCTAGGTTTGACTCGGGAGGGGGTTTACCAGCAGCGCGCTCCTCCTTGGCGTACCAATTGGTGAGAGGGCCTTCGTTCGGCTTGATCAGGCTCAGCAGATCTTGGTCCCCATCATTTCCTGTGATAACTGCAATTTCGTCAAGGAGACTAGGTTGCATGAAGTCTTCCACTTCGAGTTCGGTTGTTACCTCTTCGGATAAGTCATTCAAGTCCAGGACACAGGTGTCATTCATTTCTAGGAATAGCTCGAAAGGATTGATCAATTCCTGGTCAGAAATAATAGCATTTACCCCGTGATTTGGTAAGGGATTAGTGCTAATGTTTGACTCACTTCTTGGGATGATTGAACCATCGTCTACCAGGTCTTGGATGCGGTTCTTAAGCGTCCAGCACGCTTCAGTCTCGTGCCCATGACCTTGATGATATTCACAGTATTCATTGGTTCGGTAGTTTCTTGGTAAAGGGTAGGGTGGCGGCCTTGCTTCCAAGGGCTTGATGTAGTTGGCCTTGACAGCCTCTCGGAAAACCAAAAGGATTGGCATCCCGAGATCAGTATATGTCCTTCTTGACCGATTGCCATTTCTCATATTGCCCACACGTAAAGGATTCGTGGGGGTGATGCTTGCCATTTCATGGACTTTGCCAGCTTGGCTAGGCTTCTCGTATTTTGAGGAACCCGAGTCTTCTTTCAGTTGCCCCATTTGAATTAAATCCTCTACCTTTGTAGCAGTGGCAATGAGTGACTGGAAGGTTGGTAAGTATTGGGTTTGTAACTGTTGTTGGTAGACAGGCTGCAGGTTCTTTATGATTATGTCTACCTGTTCTTGTTCAGAAGGCCGGTTGATCATTTGAGCGACCTTGGTCCTTTTCCTCGTAAGGAACGAGGGAAAAGGTTCATTGTTTTTCTGTTTGGTGGTGTCCAGTTTTTTTCTCATTTTCTGAGCTTCTGGCTCAGAAGTAGACATGTCATCCAGGTTAAGGGTAGGATTTGTCGGTTCTGCGGCAGGTCCTTGATTGGAAGCAGCAGGTCCACTTCCCTCACCGGAAGCCCCACTTCCATTACCATTACCCAATTCAGCTATCAGGGCAATCCTTTGGGCAGCCAATGCCTCATTCATTCTGGCCTCCATTCTGGCCTCGAGTTGTTCTATAAGGTTTTTGATGTCAGAAAGTGATGCCATTGGTGCAGTTGAGATTGGTGAGGTCGGTGATAGCACAGTAGGTGTGGTTGGCACTAATGTTGGCACTTGAACAGGGGGTACCTGTAAGTGTAAGGGTAATCGCATTAGGGTATAGTGGGCGGTATTGTGTGTCAGAGTAACTGATATGAGGTAGACCGACTCTTTGTCCAACTGTGCATGACCAAAAGAAATATATATATATTTTTTTTGTGTTCTCCATGTGTTTACCCAATGTTTATGATATGTCGTGAATGCGCATAACAACACATCATAATCTGTTTTAATGAGATGCTTCATATCACGGGGTGCATATAGTCCTAAAGGATAGGTTCTATAGGCTATGACACAAATAGAGAATCGGCTTATTAAGGGACCCTTGAACCTTGAGTATGGATATACCTAACCACATGTGAAACAAGGAGTTTCGCGTGGGTCCAACGGTACATATACCCATGTGCCACCTCCAAAAGGATTAGAGATGGTTTGCGGTAACAGGGAGGACGCTTTGGCTGTCCGTCGGCATAATCAAAGAGACCTGCCGATCAGCGCTACTTGCTATCCAGACTCAGAAGTTTGAACAGAGGGAGAAGAAATTCATTTGAAATTCATTTTTTATGCAATGGAGAAAAGGATTCTCAATCGTGCAAATAAATCAACAAGTTTTAATATCTTAATTAAAATTTTCAATTAAGTTCAAATTTCCTCATCAAGTATTCTTAAAGAAAGAACACTTGATTCGTGCTAGGATACCCTGCAAAACAAAGCATTGTAAAATAATACCCTAAAGAAGGGCGAGTTAGTTTACACAACAATCGTAGTCCGCTTTATGCAAAATGATTACATAATTCCCAGTGAAGTCGCCAAACTGTGAACCCCTTCCCCAAATGTCATAGGCATGTGATGCATATGATGAATGAGAAGAAATACACGTGATGTGTGTGAGTCGCCACCTTGTTTAATTATTTCAGGGTAAACTAGGAAAAAACCCTAAGTGACTCCATTTTTAATTAACCTAGTTACTAGATTAATTATCCCAATGATTAAGGCACAATCTACGAACCCGAGGTGGATCCCGAGACTATGTCATGCTGACGAACTAACCGATGGATGGATGCTTTGCAAGGTGAATGATGGATTAATGAAATGTTTGAGTGATTTTGACTTGCCGCTCGGGGTTAAATCCCGAACGTGCCTACGTACTTCCGTTTGAATGGAAGATCAAAGTCAACGTAGTTCGATAAGCCTCTTTTAGAGGGCTTTGAATGATATGCTTAATGCATGGGTGTGTGTATGCTTAGTGCATGATTTTGTGTATGCTTTGTGCATTTTGTGTGTATGCTTTGTGCATGATTTTGTGTATGCTTTGTGCATTTTTGTGTGTATGCTTTATGCATGATTGTGTGTATGCTTCGTGCATTTTTGTGTGTATGCTTTATGCATGATTGTGTTTAGGCATTTCGCCAAAGATTGATTGATTTTTAGGCATATTGCCAAAAATGTTGATTTTAATGGCTTTTAGCCAAAATGATTTGATTTAGGCAATAGTTGCCAAAATGTGCGATTTAGGCGATTGTCGCCAAAATGGTTGATTTTAAGGCCTTTGGCCAAAATGTGTTGTTTTAGGCAATTAGTTTGCCAAAAATGTGCGATTTAGGCGATTGTCGCCAAAATGGTTGATTTTAAGGCCTTTGGCCAAAATGTGTTGTTTTAGGCAATTAGTTTGCCAAAAATGTGCGATTTAGGCGATTGTCGCCAAAATGGTTGATTTTAAGGCCTTTGGCCAAAATGTGTTGTTTTAGGCAATTAGTTTGCCAAAATGTGCGATTTAGGCTTTAATGCCACGATTATCGATTAATCGGGCGTTCGAGCTTAATCACAATTTATTGTCGAAACGTGATTGATTAAGGCTTTTAGCCACAATTATTGATTAATTGGACTTAAGCCGGATTTGTTCGAAATAAGGCAATTGAACCGTAGTTATTAATTAACTAGGCTCTTTTAGCCAATATTGTCGGATTTAAACTTTAATACCACGATTATTGATTAACCGGGCATTTAAGCTTAATCAAATTAATTAAGGCAGTTTATTTACCAAAAATAATAACGTGGATGCATTTATGCAATTGTAGAATTATTAAGAGTAGAAGAGAAATATGCATGAAGTGCTAAAATTAAATAGGCAGAGTTTTGTTTACATACCTGATTTAATCGACGACCGCTTCTTAACTCCGGATTAAGCTCCTCACTTAGGAAATATTAATTAATTTTAATTTGTTTAATTTTAATGTCCAAATATCACAATAAAAATTCAATAAAAATTAAATTAAATGCAAAAAGCGGTAAAGAAAACGCAAGGAGCGTGAGAGGGAGAAGGATTCGTCCGTCAATACAGACCGGGGTGCCAAAATTGGACTGAAAATGGCCTATTTATAGGCCATTTTCGGGTCCAGGGCGGCAGCTGCCGCCCTCCCGGGCGGCAGGTGCTGCCTGGCTCGGCGGCAGCTGCCGCCCGGGAGGGCGGCAGCTGCCGCCCTGTCGGTGGGGCGGCAGGCCCCGCCCATGCTGGGCGGGGGGTGCCGCCTGGGAGGGCGGCAGCTGCCGCCCAGTCGGTGGGGCGGGAGGCCCCGCCTGGTCTGGGCGGCAGGTGTCGCCCAGGGGCGTGGGGGGGGCCAGGCCCCGCCTGCGCGGGGCGACAGGCACGGCGCGCGCTGGGCGGCACGCCTCGCCCGCGTGGGGCGACAGGCCCCGCGCGCGCTGGGCGGCAGGCCCCGCCCGCGCGGGGCGGTAGGCCTCGCCCGCGCGCGAGGCAGGCCCCGCCCGCGCGGGGCGACAGGCCCCGCGCGCGCTGGGCGGCAGGCCTCGCCCGCGCTGGGCGGCAGCCCTCGCCCGCGCTGGGCGGCAGGCCTTGCCCAGGAAGTGGGGCGGCAGGTGCTGCCGCCGTGCCCGGCGGCCGGCGCCGCCGTGGCCGGTGTGGACACCGCGCCTCGCTCCGGGGGCCTTTTTGGGAGTTCCGGGACCTGTTCCGCGATCCTCGCGATATTTCGGACGTTTTAAGTACCATATTGACATATTTTCGGTGAACTTCTGAAATAGCCTCCGGTCCGGCCGGACTGTTTGCAGTCCGGGAAAACAGGCTTTCTGAGCCTCAAAATTTGGGTATTCACAGCTTGAAGATTAGAGTACATGTGATGGATAACCTAGAAATAAACCTGCTAATATACTGGATTTTTCCCAAGAAGCTTCTCACCTGACGTTCGGTTCCTGGCGATTCCATATCCTGAATGGCTTTTATTTTGTCTGGGTCAACCTCAATCCCGTTAGGTCCTACAACAAAACCTAACAACTTCCCTTTCGTTACTCCAAATATGCATTTTTTGGGATTGAGTCTTAAGTTATACTGTTTGACCCGTGCGAAAAACTTTTCCAACATTTTCATGTGTTCTTCCTGTGTTCTTGTCATGATCACCATATCATCCACATATACCTCTAATCCTTTATGGATCATGTCATGAAATAATGTTGTAGCCATTCTCTGATATGTTGCCTCGGCGTTCTTCTATCCGAATGGCATCACCCTATAGTAGAAAGTCCCAAAGTCAGTAGTGAAGGCAGTCTTGTGCTTGTCAACTAAGGCCATCAAGATTTGGTTGTACCCGGAGAATCCGTCCATATAGAATAACATCCCATTCCAGCAGCACTGTCGTTCAAAACATCTATGTGTGGAAGTGGAAAGTCATCTTTGGGCAAGGCTTTGTTTAGATCCCTGTAGTCAACACAAACTCTTATTCTCCCATCTTTCTTCAGCATAGGGACTATATTTGCCAACCACTCAGGATAATGTACTACTTCTAAGAATCCTGCATCTAACTGCTTCTGGACCTCAGCCTTGATCTTATCTTGCCACTCTGGTCTGACCCGCCTCCTCTTTTGCTTTACTGGCTTAATATTCGGATCGGTAGGAATGAAATGTTCTGCGATTGACCTGTCGATTCCTGGCATATCGGCATAGCTCCAGGCAAATACCTCTGAATTCCTCTTAAGACATTCTTGGAGATCTTGTCTAAGTTCAGGTTTAAAGTCCGATCCAATTTCGATTATTTTGGGATCTTCGGTGGTGCTTAGGTTAAATGCAAAATGATGCAATGCATTTATATCAAATATGCGCGTGGTATAATCAATGCCATGAACGTGACAATCAGGAAAACAAGAAAACAAGTAGTCAAAATTCACTTCCATTGATTGAAATAATAAAGGGAATCCATCCAAATCGTTCTCAAAACAATAATCAGAAAAGCAAAAAACAGGATTAATAACTTGTTCAATACATTCATCGTAGTTGTCCTTTTATAGCTTGAATCACCTCATCAGCATCTGAAGCTTCCTTTGCTTCTGGGGCAGCTTTTTCTTTCGCCTCTTCATGCTCTGTCATCTTCATCACCTTCCTCTCTGCTTCTTCAGCATCTTCAGCTGCTAGTATTGACTGGAGGATCCTTGCCTTAGACTTCTGCTCCTGCACCATTCTTGAAGCTTCGTCCCCAATCCCAAGGAAATCTTCAAATTCAGGTATTTTCTGTGTCCATTCTGTGCCACTGCCTGTTTGAACCATACCAACCATGAACTGTGTGCCCTCTACCAATTGTTCGAAGGAAGGCTCAGGAGATTTGATTAGCTGCTCATCAAAATCTGTCATGAAGATCTACAGACCAGGATATGTCTTTCCTCTGCTCTGAAATTCCCCTGAAGCCTCTGGGACAAAGAAAATCTTATTCAGTCCTGGCTCTTTTATCGGAGACTGGACTTCATATTTCTCCTTCTTTCTACTCTCTGAATACCCCAGCCCACGTCGACCTTACTGTCCATGTGATGATGGCACAGGTTCAAACCTTTCCTGTAAATCTCGACCTAGCCCCTTGCCGTATTTCCATTGCATCTTTTTCATCATTTTACGAGAAAAATGGCTCATTCTGTTGACTACACTTTTGTTTTCAGTGATTACAGCATCATCAATCACAGCCGCCTCTAAACCTTCCACAGCCGCCACATTCAAATCTTCTTGCGCATTGATAGTCACCACATCCGTGCCCCAAGGAACCTTAACTTTTCTGTGCAATGTGGAAGGGATTGCACCCAGAGGATGAAGCCATGGCCTTCCCAACAGTAGTGCATAATTGGCCAAAATGTCCAAGACGACTATATCCACCCAACTTTCTATAGTCCCTGTCGAGATCTTTGCCCTGAAAGTTCCCCTAGCATTACGCATGGTGTTGTCATAAGCTTTAACTACCACGTTAGACGGCTCAAGTTCCGATTCCTCGATCTTAAATTTGGATAGCATTTTCAGTGGGCAAACACACAATGCCGACCCGTTATCCACCATCACATTGCGGGTTTCTCGCCCATTAACAGCAACCTGGATGTACAGAGGCTTGAAGTGATTCCTTCCTTCCGGAGGAAGATCGGAATCAAAGAAGGTGATCTCACCAATCCTGCGCTGTAATACATTGATCATATCCACGCTCTGGATCCTGGCAGGAACCCTAACAAACGTCATAGCTTCTAACAAAGATTCTCTGTGCTCCTTTGAGGCTATCAGTAAATCCCATAGTGAGATGTCAGCCTTGGTCCTCTGTAGCTGACTCAGTACTGAACTTGCTGCTACGCCGCTTGGTATTTTGCTTTGGCTACTTTCACCCACTTCTGTAGCCATCTTTTGTGCCTTACCCCCTTCATCTTCCTTTTTCTTTTCCTTGGGCCGTTCTTCACCCTTATCTGTGTCTTTCTTTCCTATCCCATCGATGATAACTCCTTTTCCCTTAGACTGAGCATTGTTGTCTAGATTATACACACGGCCGCTGCGGGTCAAACTCTGAATGCCCAATTCATTTACATCCTCATCACTGCTGTAGTACCATTGGTCTTCCTGATCAGCCAAACTTTTTTGAATCGCCAGCTGAATCTGCTCATCTTCATTTTTTTGGCACTTCACCTACCTGGACTGTGATGCTCTTCTCAATTTCAATTTTCACAGGTCTCCTTTCTTCTTCCTCCTCACTGCTGCAATCATCCCAGATGTTCAACATGGCACACATTTTCTCTTCCCATTCTGCTTCTGCTAACACCAGCTCTTCCGGCAGACCACTCCCAATTGCATTAACCGACCCACCCGTTTGAGACTTGTGGGGTGGATAGTTATACTGGTATTGTGGCAATGGGTTATTCTTTGTGCTCGGCTTATTCCTTTTAGAAGGTTTGGTAATCTTTCCACTATCTATTAGATCCTGTATGTCGTGCCTTAACTTGAAGCAATCATCAGTGGCATGACCCTTGCACTGATGATATTCGAAGTCCCAATCCATGAACCTACCCCGTACAGGCTTAGCTAGATTGACTGGCAATTTAAACAACACGCCATTCTTAATGCAGGATCTCATGACCGTGCTCAAAGGTCTGCCCAAGTCAGTGAACTCCCTTCTTACTTTCTCGTTAACAGCTCCCACCGTGTTACTACTCCCTGATTGGTTTGTGGCACTATTTCCAGCACTTCTATCAGTGTAGGAGGATCGGTAGTTACCAAACCCTCGGCTCTTCTTCTTTTCATCTTTGTACAGCTCTTCGATATTCAACCCAGCCCTTTGAACTAAAGAAAAATCAGTGAGAGGTTGGGCCACATCCTCTCCTTGAAGAAAGGTAGGAGGCTTCGACTGAAAATCCTGATAAGCTCTTGATCCTTTGGCCTTGTCTGGACCATGAACAGTTTTGTTCTCCACCTCCTGTAATAATCCGAGAAACTTTCATCCTTTTCCTGCCTTAAGCTCTCCAAATCACGTAGGCCGAACTCATCACTGTCATCCGTTTTGAAGTGCTTGAGAAAAGCGGTCTGTAGCTTGACCCAATCTCTCTGTGTCTCTGTATCAAAGCCATCATACCATCTCCTGTAACTCTTGTGCAGTGTCTAAGGAAATGCCTGTAAGACATCTTCCTCATTATATTGGTTCATTTGGGCGACTCGGATGAACTCAGATAAATGGGATCGCGGGTCATTGTCTCCTTCAAACAAGGTATGCTTGAAAGTCTTGAATGAAGTGGAACTTGTTGGATGCAAGACATATTCAGCCACATGGAAATTAGTGACTGGGTCCTTCTCTTTTACAACAGACATTTTCTCCATTTTATCCTTTAGCTCTGTAAATTGCTTAGCCAGATCATTCTCAACTGGAACAGCATTACCAGCAGAGGCTTGATTATCCAAAGTGGGTTCTGGAATTTCCCTTTCCTCAACCATAGGCTGGTTGCTTGAAGTAGGAGGAACCTGGTTTTGTGCCCTCTCTTGGGCAAAAGCAGCAGCTATTATCTCGGTAATGGTCCTTATCTGGGCTGGAGAGAAACCAGTCTCATTCACAGTGTTATCAGTCATCTCAACCAAATCTGAATCAGAAGCCGAATCCGATGAACTTGAACGAACCACAGGACTAACCGGAGCAGGCTCGGGGATTGGGGACACTCTGACCAAACATTGACAGGGCGTCGGTGCCAAGCTCTCGAAGCGATTTCCCGGGATGGATCAATTTTGACTGATAGATAGAAATACCTGAGTTAAAGTAGGTTCTGCATGTATGCATGAAAAATGGCAGCACATAGAATGAGGAATGCAGTTCTAATGTGCTAATGATCGGTATGGAAATAAGATCTCGATTTCAACGACTGGATCCAAAATTCGGTATGAATATCATAGCAATAATTTATTTCGTACTCAAACATTTCTGGCATTATCTGTCATCGATTGTTCCTTTTGGATTTTACGGTCGGCTATTTTCTCTCAAGTTCCTAATTTTTGCCTTGGAATGAAAAAATTTCCAAGCGGAACACTTTTTTTTGTTATTTTTTGTATCCTTACTTTTTGCCTTGGAACATATGGTCTCAAGCAGGATCTCATCTTGATTTATTACAAATTTTATAATCTCACGCTTACTTTCAGATAATGCGAGAAATGTGAAAATACAAAGGAATCGCAACCCCCTTGTAACTCCCTTTTCTTTTGGGTATAAATTCACTATAAATGATTGCATTATGTTATTCAAAATAAATTTTGAGATCCAGTCTCAAAATCAAGGTCAAACGTCCATACCGAAAATTAGCTCTTAAATGCATGGCTGAAAAGTGTTACATGGTGCAGAATGTCACAGCATATGAACAGTTTATAACATACAGGGAACAGGAGTTAGAAAATGCATGCCTTCCAACCTTATCTCTCCCACACACGGATTCCATTGGTAGAAATTCCGACATCTGTTTCCTAAGATTTGGTCTAATCTCGACAACCAGTGGGGGGTTTTGAGATTGACGATATCGGCTCTCGGAATGAATGCGGCAAAATAACAGCAAACAGAACCAGGTGTTCCTTATGGGAAGTAACTAAGGCTTTTGACTACATGCATTGGCTTTAGTCGATTTGGTTTACAAAGTCTGGGTTCCGCAAACAGCATTCAGGCTTTTTATGGGCCTACTCCTTTTGACGCACCTTTAAAGGTACTAGGCTTACGGTTGGTACATTTGCTAATTCTTGGGTAGATGTACCTAAAACACGAGGTTTAGGCTGGATCCAACTTTGAAATTAACAAAAATACCGAAGGGTAATATGGGTAGAAAGTGATGAGAAGAGAGAAATGCGGTACGAATGCAAGGTCCTAAAAAAATAAAGGAAAGCACATAAACACATACGGACGATTAAAGAATTTTCCAACGGCTTTCTAATCAATTTTTACTTAGAAAAATGTAGGCTTTAGAGTCAATTCCTGATTGCAACCATATAGTTAAAAATAACCGGGGATTAGTGGATGCAGATCCCCAGTGAAGTCGCCAATCTGTTTTCGCACCGCCCCCGAGCGACCCGGAAAACGCTCGATTTTAGTTTTTGGTCTGGAAAATGATCTTTGTTTTTAACAATTGGTGACAAAACTTTTAGGATACAATGCCGATAGATCGGTCTTATAAAATATTTTTAGTCGCCACCCATTTTTATGGCAATGGGATCGTTTCCAATTTTAAAAGTGACTTCATTTAAAACCCAATTTTGTTTAAGGCCAATTTAGAGAACTAGTCAAGCGCACCAAGTGCGATTCTGGGTAAGGAAATTGGGTACGTCGGCCCGTTGGAAGCTGACGCCCGGAAAATCGGCCTCTTTTAACTTACAATTTCTAATTTATTTTAATTTAGAAAAGCCAAATTATTTATACAAACCCAACCCGAATAAATCGAACCAAGTTCCTATGTGGAAAATTATTTAATCGTCCCAAATAAATTCATTCATTGCATTCATAATCATTCAAACCACACCAACCATTCAACCCACAGCAGTTAAGTCAAAATAAACAAAAGACCCGCTCTTGCCTTATGGTTAAAGGCGGGCCACAAACCGAACCTAAAATACATTCTACCCAATTTAAATCCAAGAAACCCTAAAAACCCAAAATCATGCATAATAATATATTAACATACTAGACTTGATTAAACTGCAATCTGCCCAGAATTGGTTGTCTCTTGAATTATTAAGAGAATTGAATATTTATTTAATTGTACAAAATTATTATTATTATTATTTTAAAAAGAACAAAAATCTTTTCTGGAACGTTAGAACAGTTGCGTCACGCAGCTGTTCTATGGAAGAACAGTTGCGTGACGGATCTAACAGTTGCGTGACGCAGCTGTTCATGATTTGGGAAAACTTTCAGATCCATCAATCGTTTATTTCAAATATAGTACTAAACGAAAAATAAAAGTGAAATAAAATCATAAATACGAACAGTTCCGTCACGCAACTAATCTGGGCAATTTAACTATGTTTTGGACATGAACAGTTCCGTCACGCACCTTATAGCTGCGTGACGCAACTGCTCTGGTCCGTAACTACCTTTCAAACTACCCTTTTTACGTTTTCCTTTTATTAAAACATGTTTTACTACAACCCAGAAACATCCAAGAATGGGCAGAATACCGTTTAATTAAGGTCACACTACTAAAACACCAATAAAATAAATAATAATGAATAAACAACTAAAAATACCAGGAGAAGTCTTAGATAATTACCTAACCCTCAGATTGAGGATTGTAAACAATCTGAACGCCTTAAAGAATGAGATTTCAGGGTCCCAGAAACCTTTGTTCACCAAGTTTCAACACCCACCTCCTTCTCTCTTGTTTTTCTCTCCTTCTCTTTTTTTTTTTATTTTTGTTTTTTTTTAATTAATCTCTAAAGGATGTTTTCTTCAAGGGAACTCAGTACAGTTTCTGCAGAAAAACCTAGCCACAATTGTCTTTTTTTTACGCCCTAAAAATTCCTCCCCTTTAAGATAAAAAAACGCAGTATTTATATGGGTAGGGCAACACAGGATAGCTGCGTCACGCAACTTACGGCTGCGTGACGCAGCTCACTTTCTGGACCGTTGCCACGTATTCAAACAGAATGTAAAACCGTTATGTCGGCTATCAAGGTAACATCATCTTGATTGGAGTTGCGTGACGCAACTGTCAGTGCCGTCACGCACCTTATAGCTGCGTGACGCAACTCTAATGCAAATCAGTCACCCTCAAATTGGTTTAAATCAATCCTTGGGTTTAAAGACTTCCAAATAACCATGATCCCTCATTCCGCGTCCTCGTATCCTCATTGGGTTAGGTGGGGGTTGTGAATACCCAAATTTTGAGGCTCAAAGAGCCAGTTTTCCCGGACTGCAAACAGTCAGACCGGACCGGAGGCCATTCGGAAAGTTCATCGAAAGTATACTAATATGGTACTTGAAACGTCCCGAAAATTACGAGGATCGCAGAACTGGTCCCGGAATATTTTTTAGAGGTCTGAAACTCCCGAAAAAGCCTCCGGAACGAAAAATTAGCAAACCTGCCAGCCCCGGCGGCGCCTGCCGCCAGAAACGGCGACGCCGGCCGCCGGCTCCACCCGCTCGCCCCAGCGGCACCGGCCGCCGGCCCCGAAGGCTCCGGCCGCCGGTCAAGGCGGCAGCGGCCGCCCTCCAGCCCAGATTTGCCCTATAAATATAGCCCCGGCACTCCGTTTTTACTCACTCAGTCTGTGTCGACGGACGCTCCTTCTCCCCGACGCTCCTTGCGATTCTTTACTGCTTTTTTGCATTTAGCATAGGCTTTTATTATTTTGTTGTTGTGATACTTGGTCACTTAAATTAAATAAATCCTAAATTAATATTCCCCAAACGAGGAGCTTAATTTGGAGTTTTCAAGCTAAAGCTAAGAAGCGGCCGTCGATTAAATCAGGTACATAAACGAAACTCTACCTATTTAATTTTAGCACTTCATGCATATTTCTCTTCTACTCCTAATTCTACAACTGCATAAATGCATTCACGTCATTAATTTGGCAAAATAAAACTGCCTTATTTAAATATGATTAAGCTTAAATGCCCGGTTAGTTAATAATCGTGGTATTGAAAGCCTAAATCCGACAATATTGGCTAAAGTCCAGTTAATTAATAGCTATGATATAATCACCTTTATTTCGAACAATCCGGCTTAAGTCCAATTAATCAATAATTGTGGCTAAATAGCCTTAATTACACACGTTTTTCTTGGCAATAAATTGCCTATATTGCAATTCAATTGATCTCTTTTGGCAAACAAATTGCCAATAAGTAAGATTAACCATTTTTAGCGACAAATCGCTTAAATTGAAATTTTGGCTGAAAGCCTTCAAATAATCACTTTTGGCAAATAAATTGCCTCAAATCAATCAATTTTGGCGACAATCGCCCAATCAACACCTTTTGGCAAATAAATTGCCTAAATCAACTCATTTTGGCTAAAAGCCTTCAAATAATCAATTTTGGCGACAATCGCCTAAATCACATTAATTTTTGGCAGTAAATTGCCTAAATCAATCTTTTTGGCTAAAAGCCTTAAATCAATATTTTTTGGCAATAAATGCCTAAAATAGGAAATCAATCAATTCTTTGGCAAAATGCCTAAACAAAAATGCACAAAACATACACACACTCATGCATAAAGCATACCCATTCAAAGCCCTTTTAAAAAGGCCTATCGAACTACGTTGACTTTGATCTTCCATTCAAACGGAAGTACGTAGGCACGCTTGGGATTTAACCCCGAGCGGCAAGTCGAAATCACTTAAACACTTTTCATTGGTCCAACTACATCTTTTACCTTGTAAAGCATGCATTCTTTGGTTAGTTCATCAATATGACATGGTCTCGGGATCCACCTCAGGTTCGTAGACTATGCCTTAAACATTGGGATAATTAATCTAGTAATTAGGTTAATTAAAATTGGAGTCAACTTAGGGTTTTTTCCTAGTTTACCCTAAAATAATTAAACAAGGTGGCGACTCACACATTCACGTGCATTTCTGCCCTTAGTCATGTGCATTTATATGCCTATGTTTTCGAGGGAGGGGTTCACAGTTTGGCGACTCTGCTGGGGAACTTATGTAATCATTTTGCATAAAGTGGACTATGATTGTTGCATCAACTAACCTGCCCTTCTTTAGGGTATTATTTTACTATGCCTTGTTTTGCAAGGTACCCCAACAAAGATTAAGTATTCTTTCTTTAAGAATGCTTAATAAGGAGAATTTGGACCTAATTGAATTTTACTTTAAATCATTTAAATTTGTTTATTTATTTGCACGAATTGAGAATCTTTTTCTCCATTGCATAAAAAAATGAATTTCTTCTCTCTCTGTTCAAATTTCTGAGTCTGGATAGCAAGTAGCGCTGATCGGCAGGTCTCTTTGATTATGTCGACGGACAGCTAAAGCGTCCTCCCTGTTACCGCAAACCATCCCTAATCCTTTTGGGGGTAGCCCATGAGTATGCATACCGTTGGGCCCATGCGAAACTCTTTGTTTCACATGTGGTTAGGTATATCCTTACTCAAGGTTCAAGGGTCCCTTAATAAGCCAATTATCTATTTGTGTCATAGCCTATAGAACCTATCCTTTAGGGCTGTATGCACCCACCCAATGATTGTGAATCATTTCATTAAGACAGATTTTGACGTGTTGTTGTGCGCATTCACGACATATCATAAACATTAAGGACATTAAAAAGAACACAAAATACCCTTTTTAGTCATGCACAGTTGGACAAAGAGTCAATCTACCTCACATTAGCTACCCTGATACACGAACCACTATACCCTAATCCAATTACCCTTATACTTACAGGTACCCGTTGTTCGAGTGCCTATCCAAGTTCCAGTCACACCTACAGTGCTATCACCAACCTCACCAGCTTCACCAATCTCACCAGTTTCACCAACTTCACCAACTCCAACTGCACCAATGGCATCACTCACTGACATCCAAAACCTCATTGAACAACTGGAAGCCAGAATGGAGGCTAGAATGAATGAGGCATTGGCTGCCCAGAGGACTGCCCTAATAGCTGAACTAGGTGGTGGTAATGGAAATGGGGCTTCCACTGGGGAAAGTGGACTTGCTACCTCCAATCAGGGTCCTGCTGCTGAACCAACAAACCCTACCCTTAACCTGGATGACATGCCCTCCAGAACTGCTTCTGAGCTAGAAGCTCAGAAAATGAGAGAGAAACTAGAACTCCTGGAAAGGTCTATCACTGCCCTTAAGACACACAAGGAAGTGGTGGACATAGACTCCTTGTCCTTGTTTCCCAAAGCAAGACTGCCCACGAAGTTCAAAATGCCCAACATGGACAAGTTTGATGGAACCACTTGTCCCAAAATGCACCTGAAAATGTATGTGGGTGCCCTTAACCCGTTTGGATTGAGCAGCGAGCTCCTTGCTCAGTTGTTCCAACAATCTCTGACTGGTGCTGCTTTGAGGTGGTTTGTCAGTCTGGACCAGTCTAAAATGAAGACTTGGGAAGACATCTGCAATGCGTTTAATACGTAATACCACTATAATATGGAGGTTGATGTTACTCGGAGGGAACTAGAAACCACCAAACAAAAGAACAACGAACCCTTTTCCTCGTTCCTTACGAGGTGGAGGGCCAAGGCCGCCCAAATGATTAACCGGCCTTCCGAGCAAGAACAGGTGGATATAATTATAAAGAACCTGCAGCCTGTCTACCAACAACAACTACAAACCTAGTACCTACCAACGTTTCAGTCACTCATTGCCACTGCTACGAAGGTAGAGGATTTAATTCAAATGGGGCAACTGAAAGAAGACTCGGGAACCTCAAAATACAAGAAACCTAGCCAAGCAGGCAAAGTCCACGAAGTGGCAAGCATCACCCCCACGAATCCTTTACATGTGGGAAATATGAGAAATGGCAGTCAGTCAAGAAGGACATACACTGATCTCGGGATGCCAATCCTTTCGGTATTCCGAGAGGCTGTCAAGGCAAATTACATTAAGCCTTTGGAAGCCAGGCCACCACCCAACCCATTACCAAGGAACTATAGAACCGACGAATACTGTGAGTACCATCAGGGTAGTGGGCACAAGACTGAAGCGTGCTGGACGCTTAAGAACCGCATCCAAGACCTGGTGGACAACGGTTCAATTATTCCGAGAAGTAAGCCGAACATTAGCACTAACCCCTTACCGAATCACGTGGTAAATGCTATTGGTATTGACCAGGAATTGATCGATCCTTTCGAGCTATTCCTAGAAATGAATGAAATCTGTGTCCTGGATCTGAATGACCTAACTGAAGAGGTCGATGCAATAACCAGAAGCGGAAGACAGTATGAACCACTAGTCCTGGACAAAGTCTAAAATAACCCCTACCAGAGGGCAGATGAGCCAAAGGAAGACCCGGTACTCTCACAATTGAAAAAGACCCAGCTAAAGTGTCAATCTGGGAACTTCTGGCATCATCCTTTCCTCATCGCCAAGCTCTTTGCAAGGCTTTGACTCAACTACAAACATCGGTGGAGGTTAGCCCTGGAGTGCTGGTATCCACCCTCACCCAATCATCAAAGATGCAAAGCATCGGGTTTTCTGATGATGACTTACCCAAGGAGGGAGGCAGTCACAACAATGCCCTTTACGTCACAATTCAAACCAGAGAAAAGACTGTGCCCATGGTTCTCATTGATAATGGGTCAACACTGAACGTCTGCCCACTAAGGGTAGCCAGCTGTCTAGGGTTGGAAGAAACAGATTTCATTCCATCAGACCATATAGTGAAAGCATATGACAGCACCCGGAGGGAAGTATTGGGGGTTGCTACCTTAAAATTAGTAATGGGGCCAGCTGTGATGGAGGTCCCGTTCCAAGTAATTGATGTGCCAACTAGCTTCAACCTACTTCTGGGTCGACCATAGATACATCATACTAAGGCAGTGCCCTCTTCCCTGCACCAAAAGGTCAAGTTTCCTTATGAGGATAAGGTCATCACTATTCAAGGGGATGACTACAACCAGCTCAAGAAACCAAAGGGCCAGCCTCTCTTTAAGGTCAACCCTGAAACTGCCAATTTGCCCCTCTCGGGATTTCAATATGACACTGTGCAATTCATAGAAGGAAAGACTGCAAACTCTCGAATTCTCTTTGATTTCGGGACGGTGCAAATAAACTGCATAGTGCCTTTAATGCTGAAGATGTCCTATCTGCCGGGAATGATTATGGCAAGGTCCGAAAAGACCTACCCCACACTGCAAGCTTAGGAGTGTCCGGTGAATGAAGGGACCTTTGGATTGGGTTATGAGCCCACTGATGAAGACCGTACTAAGAGGACCAGGAGAGGAAGGAAGGAGAGTATACAAATGCGGCCTTACCTTTTGACTTTGAATGGTTACTTCTGCAAATCGGGAGAAACGATTCCTTATCGTGGCTTCCAAGAACCATTTCGCTGCCCGACTGCTAAGAAGATGCTGCCTGGTTTAGAAATATTTTCTGATGTCTGGGGCAACAAGCCCGAAACAATAACTGAACTAGAAGTGGAAGACTTCATGCAGCCCAGTCTCTTTGATGAGGTTGCAGTCATTACAGGAAGTGATGGGAATCAAGACCTGCTGAGCCTAATCAAGCCATACGAAGGGCCTCTCACCAACTGGTACGCTGAGGAGGAGCGCGCTGCTGATAAACCCCCTCCCGAGTCAAACTTAGAGTCTGTAATCAAGTCCTGTACTGAGTCTGAGTCTGACCCCGAGTCTGAAACCGAGTCAGAGTCCAATTCCAATTCTGAGTCGTCTGTGTCGGATTTAGAAAATCCAGACTTCAAATTTGATGTAATTTTTGAGGACGATTCCGTCCTAATGAATAAGAGCTTGCAAATTATTGGCTACCCCGCGTGTTTATCTTTCCAAGCATTTCCAAGCAAAAATAATGAAAATCAAATAAACGAAATAAAAAATGAAAAAAAATAATAATAATAGGCAAAGAAGAAAATGAACATACATACATTGCATCTGACTGTGTGAACAGGGAACAGGTCAGTGAATGTTTGAAGAAGTTTGCCGATTGCTTCATGTGGAAGGCAAGTGACATCACGGGAATTGACCCGGCAATAGCGGTGCACAAGATTCCAGTATACCCTGAGGCTGGGCCAGTAAAACAGAAGCTAAGAAGGCTGAAAACAGAATGGTCCTTGAAAATCAAGGAGGAAGTAGCCAAGCAATTGGAGAATAAGTTCATAGAACCCATTGCCTACCCGACGTGGTTAGCAAACATAGTCCCAGTGCCGAAGAAAGATGACAAAGTCAGAATGTGTGTGGATTACCGGGATTTGAATAAAGCATGTCCGAAGGACGACTTCCCCTTGTCGCATATTGACTTGTTGGTGGACCGAATGGCTAGACACGAGATGGTCTCCTTGACCGATCTCGCTGTCGGGTACAATCAAATAATGATGCATTTGCCAGACAAAGAGAAAACGGCATTCATCATGGAGTGGGGAACCTACTGCTACAGGGTTATGCCTTTTAGGCTCAAAAATGCCGGAGCAACCTATTAAAGAATGGCAACGACCATCTTCCATGACATGATTCACAAAGAAGTAGAAGTGTATGTGGACGATATGGTTGTTAAATCAAAAACAGCTAAAGAACATACAACAGCACTTGAGAAGTTCTTCCTTAGACTTCGAAAGTACAATTTAAAGCTCAACCCGGCAAAATGTCTGTTTGGAGCTACATCCGGAGTATTTCTGGGGCATATGGTCAGTCGGAAGGGTATAGAGATTGACCCTTCAAAAGTCAAAGCCATTCTAGAAATGCCAGCACCGAAGACGGAAAAGGAAGTTCGGGGTTTCCTGGGAAGGCTACAGTACATCAGCCGGTTCATTAATCAATTGGTCGATACTTGTGGTCCAATCTTCAAATTACTCAGGAAAGGAGTAGCCATCAAATGGAATGAGGATTGTCAGAAAGCTTTCGACCAAGTCAAGCAATATCTGTTATCCCCGCCAGTTTTACAGCCACCAAGGCTAGGAAAGCCTTTGCTATTGTACCTATCAGTGACAGAAGAAGCGATGGGTGCAATGCTAGCTCAACAAGCAGAAGATGCAAGGGTAGAAAATGTCGTATATTACCTCAGCATTCCGTATTCCTTAGTGTATTCCTTAGTGTATCGGGGCAACCCCGTATTCCTTAGTGTATAGTATGGAAGCAGTGTTGCCTATTGAGCTGGAAGTTCAGTCGGCGAGAATTATCTGGGAAAGCTAGATCAGCGAAGCAGATTGGGCTAAGAATTATCATTTGCAACTCTTGGGTATGGATGAAAAGCGATTGCGAGCAATCCACCAAACTCAAGCTTACCAGAGAAGAATGGCACGGCATTTTAATAAGAAGGTCAAAGACTGAAAACTGGAGGAAGGTTGTTTAGTCCTGAAGGAAATTAGACAGCCAATCATAGACCCACGTGGGAAGTTTCGTCCTCATTGGGCTGGACCCTATGTGTTGAAGAAAATATTGTCTGGCAGAGCCGTCATTTTGACTGATTTAGATGGTTTGGAGTTTACTAATCCATGTAATTTAGATCAGTTAAAAAGATATTTTGTATAATAAGCATTGCATAATGTAAAAAGAGCTACATTAGACCTGATTCTCCTTGGAAAAATGAAATTATGTATTGGAGATATGTAGGCAGCCCTCTTTGGGCGCGGTCTAAACATTAATAAAAAATCATTTCATCATTCATTCTTCTTTGCCAAAAAAAAAAGGAAAAAGAGGAAAGAAAAAAAGTGAAAAAAGAAGTGAAAAAAAAAAAGAAGAGAAAAACACGCTAAGTCGAAAACCCGAAGGGGCGGCTTAGGCAAAAGTCGGGGCCCACTAAGTTGAAAACCCAAAAAGGGCGGCTTAGGCAAAAATGGGTAGCTCGCTAAGTTGAAAACCCGAAAGGGCGGCTTAGGCAAAAATTAGAGCCTGAATAAATAAAGTTGGAAAATGCTTGGAAAGCTTAAAAGACGAATCGCATTCCCAATTAAAGCAATAAAGTCAAGCAAAAAACAAAATAGTCCAAAGAAAATAAATAAATAATGAAGTCTAAATCCAAGTCCAAAAAAAACATACATCCAAAATCCAAAATCCAAAGTCCAAATCCCAAATAAAAAGGCAAAATAAGGGAAAAACAACGAAAGTCCAAAAAACCTATAAAAGTCTAAGTGTCCCGTCGCCTCTGTGGGGCAACATCCTCCGAGTCATCCCTAGCTGCTAAACTCTCTCCAACCTCGCCTGTCCGGGGAGCCAACACAATCTCCTCTTCAGTCCCAACCTCATCATCAGCGTCAGCCTGAACCCAACCTTCGAGTGCACTCAGCAGTGCGGTCCTCCTTGGCCTCTCAATCGACCAGACAACGGCAATGAACCAGGTCTGATACTTAGGAGAAGTCTGAACACCAGCAAGATTAGGTAAAGGCCTAACCATGTGATGGTCTCTAACCCAAGCCCTAAGGACGGCTCGGGTAACACCCGGAGTGATGGCTGAATCAGCTGAAATGTCATCCATAATCGGAACAGTCTGATCTATCCCCATCTGCCTCAAAACGCGCGAAGCGCAGTACCAAGTACAGTGTGTAAGGCCTAAAAGGTAAACCCGAGTATGGCAGAAGCTAACCTGGATAAAGCGGGTGATGTCATACCAGGAAATGTACCACAGTACCTCATTTGGACCCAACTCAATCAGCCATGAAGTCCATGCATCAGTAGATGGGTGTGTGATCAAGATCCTCCGCATATGATACTGAGTGGGGCTATAGGGCAAGAAAGTAGGGGCAGCAACCACTTGGAGGTGGTCCTTTAACCAAACTTGAGTAATGGATCCTTTCTATTACAAAGGAACGAACCCAAAAGAAAGAAGAAAAAAAAAGGAAGAGGAAAAGGAGAAATACCTGGAGAATAATCGGAGAGACTGTCTAGTCATCAAAGCCTAAAGCAGCTCTGTCAAGGCTCCTGATAGTCTCTGCCAGCACAATGCCGCCAATGCAACCCATATCCTCCATTTGTCGAACCATGGGGCAGAGGCGCAAATCCCCAAAGCCTAGGTCCTGGTTGAACAAGAAACCAGCCAATAGGCAGAAAACCAAGGCCCGCATTCTCAGCCTCATCCGGTCTGGATCGTCTGATTGAACCTCTGAAAATTCATCAATCAGGGGCAGCAGAATTACTTTCTGGTCATCAACAATCATGGCCTTAGCTTGAGGCCGACTGAACTGAAACAGGTTTTCAAACGACCGAACATACCCAATTTTTACCTCATGCTTGACTAAAGGGGCATTGGGGTCGCACCCTATAATAGCACAAAATTCCTCAAAAAGAGGGCACATCTCCTCCATCATGGCCCCGAACCGGAAAACGTGGGCCTCCGGGTCCCAAAGTCTAATGCAGGCC
The DNA here is from genome assembly GCF_041381405.1 of Jatropha curcas. Lineage (NCBI taxonomy): Eukaryota > Viridiplantae > Streptophyta > Magnoliopsida > Malpighiales > Euphorbiaceae > Jatropha > Jatropha curcas. Next base: position 8,740,011 of record NC_143154.1, on the reverse strand, counting down.
CGTAAAAAATCCCAGTCAACTACTACCCCCCTAAGAGTAATGATAGGAGAAAGACCGTACCTCCCCAAGTTGATCTTTTTGACTTTGGAGAGACTCCTAGCCCAGTTGTGCATGCTATGGTTGTAAAAAGGATTCATGTTTTTTGAAAAGAAAAGAAGGAAGAAAAGAGAAGAAACTGGTTGAAACTGCTTCTTTGGCTCGAATTTCTAGAGAGAATGAGGAGTATTGAAAAAGAAGACAAAAAAACAGTTTTTATAGAAAAAGCACGCCCGGAGGCAGCAGAGGCCGCCGCCGGCTTCGGCGATAGCAGCCGCCGATGACGGCGGCGGCCACCGCAAAAAAAAAAATATATATATATTTCCAGTACTATACAAAAAAAAAATCTTTATTCCAGCACTAAAAAAAAATAATATTTTTTTTTCAGTACCATAAAGTGGACCGAAATGAAATCCTATTTTTCTTTCAAATTTGATAATCATGCATACATGTAAAATTTTTAGTACTAACCAAGTGCAGGAAAAAATTCACATTTTGGCCCCTAAGGCCCAAAAATTCACAGTTGGCCACAGAGGCCCAAAATTCACATTTTGGCCACAGAGGCCTAAGAATTCACAATTTGGCCACAGAGGCCCAAAAAATAATTAAAACAAATAAAAGTGAAGGGGAGCTTACCTGGGCATAGATGCCAGTTACGGAGGCGTGAGTGTCAGCGTCCGCCGTAACATTGACCTCCTCGAGGGAAATCCCCAGAGACTCCAGAAAATGCTCGTCGCTGCTGTGGCTCGGAGAAGTCATGATGAGGAAGTTGAGAGAATTTGAGAGAACTCTTTGATTTTGGAGAGTTTACAATGAATGAAAAGTGAGAATTTCAAGCTATTTATAAGGAAAAGGCTAAAAGGCGGGTCTTTTGGACGTGTCTGATTTTCGCCTTCAAAATTTGTGTTTCAAACAACCACCGACTCCCATAAATCATTTTTATGGTTGCCGGTGGGGGGCAACTGTGAATACCCAAATTTTGAGGCTCAAAGAGCCAGTTTTCCCGAACTGCAAACAGTCCGGCCGGACTGGAGGCCATTCGAAAAGTTCACCAAAAGTATGCCAATATGGTACTTGAAACGTCCAAAAAATTACGAGGATCGCAGAACTGGTCCCGAAATATTTTTTGGAGGTCCGAAACTCCCGGAAAAGCCTCCGGAACGAAAAATTAGCATACCCGCCGGCCACGGCGACTCCGGCGGCGCTGGCCGCCGACCCCGACACTCCTTTTTTACTCACTCAGTCTGTGTTGACGGACGCTCCTTCTCCCCTACGCTCCTTGCGATTCTTTACTGCTTTTTTGCATTTAGCATAGGCTTTTATTATTTTGTTGTTGTGATACTTGGTCACTTAAATTAAATAAATCCTAAATTAATATTCCCCAAACGAGGAGCTTAATTTGGAGTTTTCAAGCTAAAGCTAAGAAGCGGCCGTCGATTAAATCAGGTACATAAACGAAACTCTGCCTATTTAATTTTAGCACTTCATGCATATTTCTCTTCTACTCCTAATTCTACAACTGCATAAATGCATTCACGTCATTAATTTGGCAAAATAAAACTGCCTTATTTAAATATGATTAAGCTTAAATGCCCGGTTAGTTAATAATCGTGGTATTGAAAGCCTAAATCCGACAATATTGGCTAAAGTCCAGTTAATTAATAGCTATGGTATAATCACCTTTATTTCGAACAATCCGGCTTAAGTCCAATTAATCAATAATTGTGGCTAAATAGCCTTAATTACACACGTTTTTCTTGGCAATAAATTGCCTACATTGCAATTCAATTGATCTCTTTTGGCAAACAAATTGCCAATAAGTAAGATTAACCATTTTTAGCGACAAATCGCTTAAATCGAAATTTTGGCTAAAAGCCTTCAAATAATCACTTCTGGCAAATAAATTGCCTCAAATCAATCAATTTTGGCGACAATCGCCCAATCAACACCTTTTGGCAAATAAATTGCCTAAATCAATTCATTTTGGCTAAAAGCCTTCAAATAATCAATTTTGGTGACAATCGCCTAAATCACATCAATTTTTGGCAGTAAATTGCCTAAATCAATCTTTTTAGCTAAAAACCTTAAATCAACATTTTTTGGCAATAAATGCCTAAAACAGGAAATCAATCAATTCTTTGGCAAAATGCCTAAACAAAAATGCACAAAGCATACACACACTCATGCATAAAGCATACCCATTCAAAGCCCTTTTAAAAAGGCCTATCGAACTACGTTGACTTTGATCTTCCATTCAAACGGAAGTACGTAGGCACGCTTGGGATTTAACCCCGAGCGGCAAGTCGAAATCACTTAAACACTTTTCATTGGTCCAACTACATCTTTTACCTTGCAAGCATGCATTCTTTGGTTAGTTCATCAACATGACATGGTCTCGGGATCCACCTCAGGTTCGTAGACTATGCCTTAAACATTGGGATAATTAATCTAGTAATTAGGTTAATTAAAATTGGAGTCAACTTAGGGTTTTTTCCTAGTTTACCCTAAAATAATTAAACAAGGTGGCGACTCACACATTCACGTGCATTTCTGCCCTTAGTCATATGCATTTATATGCCTATGTTTTCGGGGGAGGGGTTCACAGGGGCATAAAGACACGCGTCAACAAAGAGTAATATAAAAATATTCTTACCAATTTTGCAATCATGAGCCAGTTGAAAGATGATGTGGATAGATTTTTTCTTCTAATAATTAGCAAAAAAGCCACATAAGTGAAATACTCTCTACTAGCTCTTTCATATCCTTTTCTTCTATATCTTATCTTATGCCTATAACACTCCTATTAAAACCCTCAATGTTAGCCCTCTCCATATCTGTATTATTTTATTAAGATGAATCAAAACCAAAATTGAATCCAATTTTTCAAGAAAATAATATGAACAGTTTAACATAAAAGAAAAAACATGCATGAAGCATCACCAAAAAAAAATAATGAAAAGTAAAGAAAATCAAAATTAATATACATTAACCTTTAAAGCAATCAAACAAAACACACAAATATCAGATAAAAAAAATCAAATGAGTGCTTATTAAACCCATAAAGAAAATAAAAATAAAAAAAACCAATAAAATGATTTACTTTATAGAACACTTACAACACCTCTATAGTAAGAGGAAATGACTGCATTAAACTTTTCTTGATCGGGGTATCACAACTTCTTTGCTATTGATTTTCATGCATTAGGTCCGAAATTCCATGCCTATATTGGCCTTGAATGCAAATTGAAGGCATTTGCATATCGGGTCACATATTGAGAAACATATTCGATTAGTCAACTATGCATCCCCAATTATCACGATCTTAAAAAGGTACTCCTCTTCTCGACGACATGGCAATATTGTTGTCATCGTTTTCTAGAGAGAGAACAAAGATGGTATAGACAAAGGGAGAGAGAGGGGAAAAAGAGGTTTTATGGCCACTTTATTAGAGTACAAGAGAGAGATAGGTGAGAGAGAGGGATTAAGGAGTTTATTAAGATAAGTGAGAGAGAGGGAACTAAGGAGTTGATCCAGAAAGAGGGATTAAAGATCTTTGAAAGTTGATCGAGAAAGATGTAATGGTGGATTTCAATTGAAGAGAGGAGATAGGGACGAGAGCGGAGAGATATTATCTTGCACATTAAGGGTCTGATGTGGCTTTTTTTAATTATTTAATGAAAATTGCCCTTGTCATCTTTTAACTGGCTCATGACTGAAAAACTGGTAAAATCACTTTTGTGTTACTCTAATAATATTTAAGGGATTTTTAAATAAAGAATTGAAATATAAGGATAATTAAGTGGCAATCCCTCTGATTCAAGAACGATGGATGAAAGTTTTGGGACGTTATTTACATTATTAAAAAGTCGTTTTATATTGACATATTTAAATAATTTTATTTGTGTTATAAATATTATATTAAATAATGGATGTCCATTAAATTTATCAATGAAACTATTTATCTTCTGCATAAGTTTATTTATGATTTCATTTATGATTATGTCCTTTGGAATGTGTTTTATATCCTATAAATAGTTCCTTTATTCCTATGGATTTATATACTAATATTTTAATAAAAGAATTCTCTTTAACTCTACTTTCTTTATCTTTGAGTTATATTATTCTTTTATAATACGTTATCAGCATGAGACTCTATCATTTTGGGCACCTATTTTGAAATAATCTTACAGTAAATTAGATTTTACTTCCTTCTTTCTTCTCTATGACAAACATTAAGCTTGAATTTGTGGCCCTTGATATTTGGGATAAAAACTATCTACCATGGATTTTGAATAAAATTCACCTAGATGCAATGGGTCTTGGAGACACCATCAAAAATGAAAATAAAGTATTAAAACAAGATCATGCCAAATTAATGATTTTCCTTCACCATCACTTCGATGAAGGGTTAAAAATTGAATGCTTGATTGTTAAGGATCCTCTTGTCCTATGGAATCTAAAAGAAAGGTATGATCATCAAAAAATGGTTGTTCCTTAAAAGTAATGTATGATTGGATGCACTTTAAGGCTACAAGATTCCAAATCAATCAATCAATGAATATAATTCTACTATGTTTAGAACATCTTCTTAATAAAAATTGGACGGAGAAAATATTACCGATAAAGATATGTTAAATAAACATTCTCCACTTTTCATGCTTCGAATATGCTTCTGCAGCAGCAATATCGAGAGAAAGACTTTCAAAAATATTATGAATCAATTTCATACCTTCTTGTGGTTGAACAAAATAATGAACTATTAATAAAAAACTATGAAAGTTGATCGACTGGTTCTACCCCATTCCCTGAAACAAATGAGGTTTCTGCTCATTATTCTAAACATAGAAAAGCTCGTGGTCCCAGTCATGGTCGTTGTTGTGGCCGTAGTTGTGGTTGAGAAAGAAATATAAATTACAATCATAATAATCATATGCATATTTCATCAAAGTATCAGCACCAGAAGTGGAAAAAGAAAGATGAGAAACAAGAAACAATATCATATAAAAATTCGAAGGACCTATGCTTTAGGTGTGGTGCGAAGGGGCACTGGTCTCATAACTATCATACGCCAAAACATCTAGTTGATCTTTATCAATCACCATCGAAAAAAAAAAGATGAAAATTCAAAACAAATTTTATTTTAGACACTGATGATGCTAAGATTGATATAACACATCTGGATGTGATAGTTTTCTTCAAAAATCCTAGTAAGATTGTTATTTTATTTGATTGGTGATAAGATTGTTAGTTAAAGTTATTGAAATGCTTCCATATTTGTTTAGCTTTCCATTAATGTTTTCAAGTTATTTCTTGAATTTTACTCAAGTTACTCTTAATCATATGTTTTATTTTAACATGTTAAGTTTTGTATAAAGTTTTACTCTATATATTTCTCATATTGTGTATCTTCTTTCTTTTGAAGATAATATGGATGTTCTAAAATTTTCGTTTGGATTAAAATTCAATGATGAAGATATATGTCAAATTGATAGCGCTACTATGCATACTATATTCAAACTAGAAAATATTTTTCTTTTTTGCTTATGGAAAAGGCAAATGTTAATGCAATATCTGATAATGCAAATTTAATTGAAGGCTTTCAGAGAGCCACCATATTTTTGCCTGAGGGAACAAAATTCATTATATGTAATGCATTTTTTTCTTCCTAATCTCGAAGAAATTTATTGAGTTTCAAAGATATCCTCCAAAATGGATATCATATTGAGACAATAAATGAATTAAATGTTGAATATCACCAGTAATGTCTCAGGAAAAAGATGCGTATTGGAAAACTACCAACTTTATCCTCTAGCTTGCAGTATACAAAGAATAGTGCAATTGAGACACATTCTATTGTAAACCAGAAGTTTACTGATCCATACATTCATAATTGATTGAAACATCTTGGATCCATAATAATAAGAAGAATAATTAATGATTCACATGGCCATCCTTTAAAGAACCAGAAGATTCTTCAAATGAGGATTTTTCTTGTGTTTCTTGTTATCAATACAAACTAATCATTAAACCATCACCAACTAAAGTTGGAATTGAATCACCTGCATTTTTAGAACGTGTCCATGGAGATATTTATGGACCTATACATCCACCTAGTGGACAATTTAGATATTTTATAGTCCTAATAGATGCATCTTTAAGAAGGTCACATATGTGCTTATTATCAACTCGCGACCTGGCAATTGCGAGATTACTTGACAGATAATTCGATTACAGGCTCAATTTTCAGATCATCCAATTAAATACTCACCTTGATAATACTGCGAAGTTCTCATCTCGTGCTTTTAATGAATATTGCTTATCAATTGGAAAAACTTATTGAACATCTTGTAGCATATGTTCATATGCAAAATGGCTTAATAAAGTCATTTATTAAACGTCTCCAATTGATAGCAAAATCATTGCTTATGAGAATTAAAATTACAAACTTCTATTTGCGGCCATACGATGCTTCATGCAGCAACACGTGATCGTCTTAGGCCAAAAAATTATCATCAATTCTCCCCATTACTATTGACTTTTGGTCATGAACTGAATATCTTTCACCTAAAAATTTTTGGGTGTGTTGTATATGTGCCAATAACATCACAACGTATCAAAATGGATCCTCAAAGAAGATTAGGTGTTGACGAATGTCTTTATGCCCCCACCTAATCCAATGAGGATACGAGGATGCGGAATGAAGGGTTATTGCTATATAAAAGTCTTTTAATCCAAGGATTTAAATTAAACCAATTTTAAGCATCTGGATTGCATAAGAGTTGCGTCACGCAGCTAAGCAGGTGCGTGACGGCACTATTAGCTGCGTCACGCAACTCCGATTTGTATGACGTCATTAAAAATGATGACATAATGGTTTTTTTTATTCTGTCTAAGCGACACGCGACACGTGGCTGTGGTCCAGAAAGAAAGCTGCGTCACGCAGCTAGCAGACCCATCACATAGCCGTAAGCTGCGTGACGCAGCTATCCTCTGTTGCCCTACTTCTATAAATTCATCTTTTTTTCTCTCACGTAAGGGGTCTTTTGGTTTTTAGGGCGTCTAAAAATACACTTTCGGTTACGTTTTTCTCCAGAGACTCTTCTGAGTTCCCTTGAAGAAAAATAGCCATTAGATATCAATTAGGGTAAAAATAAAAATCATAAAAAAGAAAAATTAAGAAAGAAAAGAGTGAGTATTTAAAATCCTTGTTGACAAAGCTTCTGGAGCACCTTAACCATCATTTGTTAAGGCATTTAAGCCATTTACAATCCTCAATCTGAGGATTAGGTAACTCCTTTACACTTTTTGTATTTTGTATTTATTTTGTTATTGTTTTAGTAGTTTAATCTTAGTTAAACTGTATTCTATTCATCTTTGGTTATTTTAGGTTTTCTTAAAGCATATTTAGATAAAAAAAAATGATCTAAACAAATCGATGGAAAAATAAGCTTGGGAAAGAACAGTCGCGTCACCCAACTGTTCAAGAAAGAGCAGTCGCGTCACCCAACTGTTCAAAAAAGAACAGCCGTGTCACGCGACTCTCAGTTGCGTCACGCAACTGTTCTAAGCTTTCCAGAAATAATTTTTGTTTCTTTTAAAAAAAATAAATTTTGCATAGAATAAAGTTTAATTTCTCCAATAAATCTGAAGATGTCCAATTATGAACAGATTGTAATTTAATTAAGTTTAGAGTACTAAAATGTAATTTGCATGTTTAGGATTAAATTAAGAAAAAAAATAAAATAAAATGTGATTTAGATGCTAAATAATAATTTTGCTTGATTTCGGTTTTTGGTTTTTTTTTTTTTGGGTTTAATTTCGAATTGGGTAGAATGTATTTTAGGTTCGGTTTGTTGCCCGCCTTGAACCATAAGGCAACAGCGAGTCTTTTATTTATTTGATTTAATTGTTTTAGTTTGAATGATTTTAAATGCGATAATTAGATTTGTTTGGGTCGATTAAATAATTTTCCACATAAGAATTCGGTCCGAATCATTTGGGTTGGGTTTAAGTAAATAAATAATTTGGCTTTTCTAACTAAAATAAATTAGAAATCGTAGGTTAAAAGAGGCCGATTTTTCCGGGCGTCGGCTTCCAACGAGCCGACGTACCCAATTCCCTTACCCAGAATCGCATTGGTGCGCCTGACCAGTCTTTTTAATAATTTGACCTTAAATAAAATTGGGTTTAAAATGGAGTCACTTTTTATAAAATTGGAAACGTTTCCATTGCCGAAATAATGGGTAGCAACTCAAAAAATGTTTTATAAGACCGATTTATCGACATCGTATCCAATAAAATGTTTTGTCACCACTTTTCATAGTAAAACCACTTTCCACATCAAAAAATTAAAAGGACGTTTTCGAGTCGCTTGGGGGCGGTACGAAAACAGATTGGCGACTCCGTTGGGAATATGCACCCGCTAATCCCCGGTTATTTTTAATTAGTCGGTTGTAATTAGGAATTAACTCTAAAAACCTATGTTTTCTTAAAAAAAAATAGAAATAAAATTGGTTAGAAAGCCGCAAAAAAATTCTTTAATCGTCCTTGTTTGTTTATTTGCTTTCCTTTATTTTTTTCTAAGTTCTTGCATCCATACTGCATTCCTTTCTTCTCACCACTTTCTACACAAAATTATCCCTCGGTATTGTTGTTAACTTCGGAGGTGGATCCAACCTAAACCTTACGTTTTAGGCACATCCACCCGAGAATTAGCAATTTTACCAACCGCAAGCCTAGTACCTTAAAAGGTGCGTCAAAAGGAGTAGGCCCATGTGAAAGCCCGAATCCTGTTTGCGGAACCCAGACCTTGTAAGCCCAATGGACCAAAGCCCATGCATGTAGTTGAAAGCCTTAGTCACTTCCCCATAAGGAAAACCTGAGTCTGTTTGCTGTTGTTCTGTCGCATTCATTCCGAGAGTTTATATTGCCAATCTCAAAACCCCCTGCTGGTTGTAGAGATTAGACCAAATCCTGGGAAACAGATGTCGGAATTTTTACCAACAGAATTCATGTGCGAGAGAGATAAGGTTGGAAGGCATGCATTTCCCAACTCTCATTCCCTGCGTGTTATAAACTGTTCATATACTGTGACATTCATTCATCACGTGATACTTTTCGTTTCAGCCATGCATTAATAAGCGCTAATTTTCGGTATGGACATTTGATCTTGATTTTGAGAGTGGACCTATAATTCATTTTGAATAACATAATGCAATCGTTTATAGTGAATTGATACCCAAAAGAAAAGGGAGTTATAAGGGGGTTGCGATTCCTTTGAATTTTCACATTTCCCGCATTATTTGAAAGTAAGCGTGAGACTGCAAAAAAAATTGTAATCAATCAAAGTAAGATCCTGCTTGAGACCATCTATTCCAAGGCAAAAAGTAAGGACACAAAAACAAAAATAATAATAAGAAATATCCTGCTTGGAAATTCTTTCATTCCAAGGCAAAAATTAGGGACTCGAGAGAAAATAGTCGATTGTAAAATCCAAAAGGAACGGTCGACGACAGATAATGCCAGAAATGTTTGAGTATAAAGTAAATTATTGCAATGTTATTCATGCCAAATTTTAGGTCCAATCATCGAAAACGAGATCTTATTTCCATACTGGTTATTAGCACATTAGATTTGTATTTCTCATCCTATGTGCCTATATTCTTCATGCATACATGCAGAACCTCCTTTAACTCAGGTCCTTTTATCTATCAGCCAGAATTGATCCGTCCCGGGAAATCACCTCGGGATTTGGCACCGACGTCCTGGTCAACGTTTGGTCAGAGTGTCCCCGATCCCCGAGCCTGCTCCGGTTAGTTCAAGTTTGTCTATTTCGGTTTCTGATTCAGATCTGGTTGAGATGGCTAACGGTAATGTGAATGAGACCGGTTTTTCTCCGGCCCAGTTAAGGGCCATATCTGATATAATAGCCACTGCTTTTGCTCAAGAGAGGGCACAGAATCATGTTCCTCCTTCTTCGAGTAATCAACTGTCTTCCCCTCTAGTTGTGGAAAGGGAGGCACCAGAAACCACTTCGGGTAACCAAGCATCAGCTGGTAATGTTGCTCCGGGTGAGAGCGATCTGATAAAACAGTTAGCAGAATTGAAGGATAGGGCGGAGAAGATGTCTATTTTAAAAGAAAAAGATCCAGTCACCAATTTCCATGTGGTCGAATATGTCTTGAAGCCCACAAGTTCTACTTCTTCCAAGACCTTTAAACATACTTTATTCGAAGGAGATAATGACCCAAGGTCTCATTTGTATGAGTTCATTCGTGTTGCCCAGATGAACCGGTATGATGAAGAAGATGTGTTGCGGGCATTTCCTTAGACGTTACACAAGAGCTATAGGAGATGGTATGACGGTTTGGATATGGAGATACAGAGAGATTGGGTCAAGCTTCAGACTGCTTTTCTCAACCATTTTAAAACAGATGACAGTGATGAGTTTGGTCTTCGTGATTTGGAGAGCTTAAAGCAAGGGAAGGATGAAAGCTTCTCCGATTACTATAGATGATGGAGAACAAAGTTGTTTATGGTCCAGACGAGGCTGAAGGATCAAGAGTTGATTCGGATTTTTAGTCGAAGCTTATTACCTTACTTTAAGGAGAGGATGTTGGCTCAACCTCTCACCGACTTTTCTTTGGTACAAAGGGCTGGATTAAATATTGAAGAGCTGTACAATGAAGAGAAAAAGAAAAGCCGGGGATTTGGTAATTACCGGTCTTCCTATGGTGATCAGAATAGAAGTGCTGGTAATGCTGCTACAAACCAGTCGGGGAGTAGCAATACAGTTGGAGCTGTTAATCAGAAAATGAGAAAGGAATTCACTGATTTAGGTAGACCTTTAAGCACAGTTATGAGATCTTGCATCAAGAATGGTGTGTTGTCAAAACTACCAATTGATCCATCTAGGCCTATCCGGGGTAGGTTTGTTGATCAAGACTGTGAATACCATCAATGCAAAGGTCACTCTACAGATGATTGCTTCACGCTCAGACATGATATACAAAATTTGATAGATAGTGGGAAGATCACTAAGCCTTCTGAGCGTAGTAAGCCGACGCCCGGAAACCATTAAAAGATAGTTGTAATGAGTGTATTGAACAAGCTCTTAATTCTGTTTTTTTTTTTTTTTTTTTTCTGAATGTTGTTTTGAGAACGATTTGGATGGATTTCCTTTACTATTTCAATCAATGGAAGTGAATTTTGATTACTTGTTTTCTTGTTTTCCTGATTGTCGTGTTCATGGCATTGATTATACCACACGCACATTTGACATAAATGCATTGCATCATTTCGCATTAAACCTAAGCACCGCCAAAGATCCCAAAATAATCAAAATCGGATCAGACTTTAAGCTTGAACTCAGAAAGGATCTCCAAGAATGTCTCAAGAGGAATTCAGAAGTTTTTGCTTGGAGTTATGCTGATATGCCAGGGATCGACAGGTCAATTACAGAGCATTTTATCCCTATCGATCCGAATATCAAGCCAGTAATACAGAAAAGAAGACGGGTCAGACCAGAATAGCAAGACAAGATCAAGGCTGAGGTTCAAAAGCAGCTAGATGCAGGTTTCTTGGAGGTAGTGCATTACCCTGAGTGGTTAGCAAACATAGTCCCTGTGCTTAAGAAGGATGGAAGACTGAGAGCCTGTGTAGACTACAGGGATTTAAACAAAGCATCGCCCAAAGATGACTTCCCACTTCCACATATAGATTTTCTGATCGGTGGTACTGTAGGAATGGGATGTTATTCCATTAAAAAAAATGAATAAAAAATGAAATGAATGAAAAAATAATGATAAAAAAAAAAGAAGGAGAAGGATTGCTCGTTTCTATAATAAGCGGGTACATCCTAGGGCTTTGAAAAATGGAGATTTAGTATTGATCAAATTGTTAGACCACGAAGCCCAGAGTCATCCTGGAAGGAAATTCAGACCCAACTGGCATGGACTGTTCAGAATTCAAAAGCTGTTGGGCAAGGGTGCCGCTGAATTAGTCACTATGGAAGGGAAGCCTTTTAATCGGATCGTTAACCAAGACCAGATGAAAAGGTTCTATGTCTGAGATGATGATTTCAATCAAAAAAAAAAAAAGAAAGTAGGCTGAAAACCCGAAAGGGCGACCTAGGTAAGAAATGAGCTCGCTAGGTTGAAAACCCGTAAAGGGCGGCCTAGGCAAAAGTTAGAGTTTATAAAAAAAAATAATAATAATAATAAATAAATTTTGAGATTAACGCATGGTGCTTAGTTAAATGCGAAATCTATGTCATGCATTTGTGACATACTTCCGACTGGTTGCTCAATGACATCAACCTGACTAGAAGGAGAATAGGCGAATTAGTAATTAGAATGAACGACTATTGTATTAAAGTAGTTTCTCTTTACTTCTGTATAATGTTGAAAGAAGTAAGATCAATAAAGAGCTTGATTTTCGGATTTTTCTTCCTTTTTGTTTCTGGGGTATGATTGTCGATTACAAGACCTTCCTCTCTACTTATTTGATCAGAATTTGCTCATTTGTTTTGAAGATTTTTGGCTGTTGGTCCTGCCTGAGTGATGGGTTCTTTTGGACGGCGATCGGAAGGTCAAATACCATTTTCTTAGTGATTTCCTTGGAAGGATCGATAAAGAAAAACCATGAATAAAATCCCTAGCACTTAATTAGGTTCATGCATACATGAGAGAGTTGCATATTTTATCTCTTTCTGAATATTGCAGGTGATAAAATGGTCACCCCATTTCTTTTTCAAAGATGTAAGTTTCCATCCTTAGTTAAAAAATCCACTTTTATGTGCTTTCATTTCCAAAGGCAGGAGGCCCAAATACTAATCCAGCAAATAATTTCGAAAGAAAAGATTTGTTGTTGTCTTTTGCTGTCGCTAAGTGCAGAAAACAGGAATCAATAAAAAGAGAACCGATGGAATTATTCATTACAGAGAGAAAGAAAGAGGGATACAACGATTGGGAGTTCATAGCCCTCTGAAGTACAGGAAACTGAATAAAAGAAAAGCAGTAGCAGCAGTCATCCCAGTGGTTGGATCATCAAACACCGACCCCTTCGAGACCCAGTTTCATCACTGGGAATAAAACCAATCAACATACTCGGGTGTCACGGTGTCTTGCATCACTCCCTGACCCATGTACCAGGTATCCCGATTCCGCCAACAATCAGCTAGGTTGGTCAACAGACTCTGCATCATGGGACCGGTTTCGAAGTTGGACTTTGGGAACGTGCTGAACACCACCATACTGGCAATTGATTCTGTCTGAAAAATACGCCATGGAGCGATCAAGATTAGCATATAGCACATAATTGAGGTTCATGCTCCCAGCAGTGACCAGTCTAATCCTCCACCAAGGGCAAGTCCACCGAATCATGGGGTTATCTCCAAAATCAAGGTGTCCTCGGGAGCGGGTGCGAAAATTGGCAGGACCATAAGTTGGAATTGAACAAGCTGGGACCGGAGGAATCATACTCAGTTTATCTAAAGCCCAGGCTTGCAGTAACATCGGGCAACCCCGATGGTGAATGTTGAAGTTGGTGATCTAAAGGGCAATGTCCCTAACCCAGCACATGGTCTCTCCCATGATCATCATAAAGACGGTGCGACGATACACCTGCATGTCTCGGACGACGATCAGTAGTCGGAAATCTCCAATTCCAGGTTGGCGATTTTTCATAGCATACATGTTTAGCAACAGGAAACAACAAGCCCGAACCTAAGAGGGGTTCGCATCCATGGACAGAACCCTATTCAGGAAAGGCTCTAAGGGGAAGGCCTTGGTCCGGATCTATTCCACCAGGAAAGTAAACCGAACATAGAGCAGCAACCTCGGTCAGATCATATCTTGGGCCTGGGGCAAAGCTGGAGTTTCATCCTGTTCAGGGTGGTGACCCATTATGGTGCACATCTCCTCGTAGGTCGACGTCACTTCAGAGTCGTCAAATCGAAAAACCATAGTATTGGGGTTGAAGTGCCTTATGAGCCAAGACAAGAAACCATGGTCAGGCTTCAAATCTTTGAAATATTTCAGCCAGGCTAGTTGATTCATGGGGTGGATCTCCCACAGGTCATCAGGAAGTGATTGAACAAAAGATGAGACTTGATTTCTGAAAGCCATGGAAGAAAAGGGCTATTATAACAGTTTGTTTTGAATGCGGTGGAATGAAGAGAATGAAGAATGGAACTCCTATTTATAGGAGAGGAAAGGCATTATTGGGTTAAAAATGATGCTCATCACCAGCTGGCTGGCATCTACTTTCGGTGGTGAGAGGGTGCGGATTCACCACTACAAGGAATCAAATAAGAAAAAGTAGTGGTGGAAGCATCCCAAGATACAACAGATGGGCAACTGGCATCAGAATAAAGCAGTAATTCTTACTTTATGTCGATTCTAGCTGTCATTTTATTGTCTTTTGTCAATTTTGGAATAAAGTAGATGGGCATTTATGCCCGCATTAACAAGGTGGACCACTCTTGCAAGTGAGTGGGATGCCTCCTTTTTGTTTCTGTGGTTTTGTTTTCTTTATGCAGGAATGAAACAAAGTCTCAAAAAATCAATTTGGTGTCGGTGTGCGGCTCGTATACTTCAATAATTCCATCTACTCGCCACACAGGGGGCAAAATCATCAAATTCACCAAAATACCCTCAGGTAAGTTTTCTTTCAAACACCGCATCAGGAAGGGTATACCTGAAAATTTAGGACTAGAAAAATTTAACAAATTTTTTGCTAAAATATAAAGTTTTCAAGGTTTGCTTAAAAGATAATATTTTTGGTCCCAGGACGGAGTTCCAAACTGGGGGCAAAAATAAAATAAAATCTTTTGCCCTTATGCAAAATTTTAAATTTCAAAGTTTATGGTTATTAATGCATGGGGGCATGTGATGCTCCAACATTTAACAAAGGCGAGATCTGTTTGTACACAAAAATTGCTCTTTTCGCTTGAAAATATTTTCAGGTCAACCGGTGATGATTTCTCGAAACCGTTTAATCCCACCAAGCAGTGATGGTGTATTGCGAAGCTGTTTGGATCCTTTTCCTGATTAGTGATGGTGTATTACGAAGCTGATCAGGACAATCTCAATACCAATTAGTGATGATGCATTACGAAGCTAATTGGTCAATAAAACCTTGGACGTGACCAGATGACTGCTGACGCCTAGATCGCTGATGTAGTCCGACTGGAGCATTCAAGTCAACTCAACCAAACCCTCTAAAGCCGATCAGACTGTGCTGAGGAGGTGAACACCAAATTCGATCAGACTGAGCTTTGAACATGACCATAATCCTTCAGGCCGATCAGACCAAGCTTCGGAGGTGTCTTCAAAGCCAATTAGACCAAGCTTTGGAGATGATTACAGATCCGACTGGAGTCAACAAAGCCGATCAGACTAAGCTTTGGACGTGACCAGATGATCAAGACAACCATTTCACTCAACCCAAGATTGAAGGCGCGCCAATGAGCCACTTTAACATTAATTGTTTACACGATTAATGATAAAGTGGGGGGCAAACTGTTGACGCGTGTCTTTATGCCCCCACCTAATCCAATGAGGATACGAGGATGCGGAATGAAGGGTTATTGCTATCTAGAAGTCTTTTAATCCAAGGATTTAAATTAAACCAATTTTAAGTGTCTGGATTGCGTAAGAGTTGCATCACGCAACTAAGCAGGTGCGTGACGGCACTATTAGCTGCGTCACGCAACTCCGATTTGTATGACGTCATTAAAAATGACGACATAATGGTTTTTTTTATTCTGTCTGAGCGACACGCGACACATGGCTGTGGTCCAGAAAGAAAGCTGCGTCACACAGCTAGTAGACCCGTCACATAGCCATAAGCTGCGTGACGCAGCTATCCTCTATTGCTCTACTTCTATAAATTCATCTTTTTTCTCTCACGTAAGGGGTTTTTTGGTTTTTAGGGTGTCTAAAAATACACTTTCGGCTACGTTTTTCTCCAGAGACTCTTCTGAGTTTCCTTGAAGAAAAATAGCCATTAGATATCAATTAGGGTGAAAATAAAAATCATAAAAAAGAAAAATCAAGAAAGAAAAGAGTGAGTATTTAAAATCCTTGTTGACAAAGCTTCTGGAGCGCCTTAACCATCATTTGTTAAGGCATTTAAGCCATTTACAATCCTCAATCCGAGGATTAGGTAACTCCTTTACACTTTTTGTATTTTTTATTTATTTTTTTTTTATTTTGTTATTGTTTTAGTAGTTTAATCTTAGTTAAACTGTATTCTGTTCATCTTTGGTCATTTTAGGTTTTCTTAAAGCATATTTAGATAAAAAAAAATGATCTAAACAAATTATTGGAAAAATAAGCTTGGGAAAGAACAGTCGCGTCACCCAACTGTTTAAAAAAGAACAGTTGCGTCACGCGACTCTCAGTTGCGTCACGCGACTCTCAGTTGCGCCACACAACTGTTCTAAGATTTTCAGAAATAATTTTTGTTTCTTTTAAAAAAAATAAATTTTGCACAGAATAAAGTTTAATTTCTCCAATAAATCCGAAGATGTCAAATTATGAACAGATTGCAATTTAATTAGGTTTAGAGTACTAAAATGTAATTTGTATGTTTAGGATTAAATTAAGAAAAAAAAATAAAATAAAATATGATTTAGATGCTAAATAATAATTTTGCTTGATTTCGGTTTTTGGTTTTTTTTTTTTTTTTTTGGGTTTGATTTCGAATTGGGTAGAATGTATTTTAGGTTCGGTTTGTTGCTCGCCTTGAACCATAAGGCAACAGCGGGTCTTTTATTTATTTGATTTAATTGCTTTCGTTTGAATGATTTTAAATGCGATAATTAGATTTGATTGGGGCGATTAAATAATTTTCCACATAAGAATTCGGTCCGATTCATTTGGGTTAGGTTTAAGTAAATAAATAATTTGGCTTTTCTAACTAAAATAAATTAGAAATCGTAGGTTAAAAGAGGCCAGTTTTTCCGAGCATCGGCTTCCAACGGGCCGGCATTCTCAATTCCCTTACCCAGAATCACATTGGTGTGCCTGACGAGTCTTTTTAATAATTTGGCCTTAAATAAAATTAGGTTTAAAATGGAGTCACTGTTTATAAAATTGGAAACGGTCCCATTGCCGAAATAATGGGTGGTGACTCAAAAAATGTTTTATAAGACCGATTTATCGGCATCGTATCCAATAAAATGTTTTGTCACCACTTTTCATAGTAAAACCACTTTCCACATCAAAAAATTAAAAGGACGTTTTCGAGTCGCTCAGGGGCGGTACGAAAACATTAGGAATATATGTTGGGTATGAATCACCCTCCATTATTTGTTACCTTGAACAATTGACGAGAGATTTATTTATAACTCATTCTGTTGAACTGTCAATTTGATGAAATAATTTTTCTAGAATTAGAGAGAGAGAAAAAATAAATAAAAAGGGAACTTGAATAGAAAGCTTCATCTTTATATCATCTTAATCTTTATGCAGCTATATGTGAACAAGAAGCTGAAAAGATCATTCATTTGCAAAGAATAGCAAATCAAATGCAAATGCATTTACTTATTCGAAACAAATAACCAAATCATACATTTCAGCTGCTAATGTTCCAGTTCAAATTGATGTCCTTGCAAGACCATCCACTAGTGCTATTACTAATTAATCTAATGTACACTAGAAGCGTGGCAGAACATTAGGCTCTAAAGGCAAAAATCATAAAAGGAAAAAAATATCAAATAATCCTAATAGCACTATTGAAGAATCAAATGAAAGTATCAAGATATTATTGCTCATGATATTCCTCAGGAAAATCATTTACATGAACATCAAGAAATGAATAAAAAATAATAATAAGTTTTGTTAGTACAGTAAGAAATCTAAATCGAGTGATGACAATAATTGACAATGTTTTTTCCTATAATGTTTTTTCCTCAGTCTGTTAAAGAATGTCAACAAAGGCATGATTGGCCAAAATGGAAATGTGTAATTCAATCTGAATTAAATTCACTTGCCAAACGTGAAGTTTTTGGACCTATAGTCCAAACACTAGAGGGTGTGAAACCGATTGGGTATAAATGGGTCTTTGTGAGAAAACGAAATCAGCATAACGAAGTTATAAGATATTAGGTGTGTCTTGTGGCACAAGATTTTTCACAAAGACACGATATTGATTATGAAGAAACATATTTTCTTGTTATGGATGTGTCGCTCAATTTTTGCCCTGACACATAGACTCAGTGATGATAACTTTTTTTCATGAGAAAATGAGTTTTAGATATCCGATGAACTTGATTCTCGAACCAATAATCCAAATTTAAAAAGTGAAACTCGTATAGTCATTTTCACGTTTTCAGGGATTCTGCATCGAAACAGAGCCCGAAAAACGTCTCGGATGTGCCCATAACACGTCCCGTTGCACTACCTCATTTTGCGTGTCGCCCGGGTTGATTTCATGAAAATTGGGTTTGCCCCGTTTCGGAACCCATTAGTGGCTCGTGCCACGTAGGCTCCAAAATTAGGGGTACCTAGCCACTTATTTATCTATAAATAGACCAAGGGTCTAAGGAAATGAGGGGACGAGAATTGGTTGATTAACAATCTCTTACATTTTTATTTCTCAAACCTCTAAATTTATAATAAGTTTTATAGAATTATTTTAAGAGAGAACTGATTTCTATCAAAAACTACAGTGGGTTTGACAATCAATCCTTCTCTGAAATACTAATCAATAAATTAAATCTCGGATCATTGTTCAAGGAGCAAGATCATTAAGTGTTCATCACCATCTTCAAACCAATCTCGGGATTTTCTTCAAAGCAAGGTAAATCTGAGAGTCTAAACCTTCAATATCATCTTTTTCTTTTCTCTAGTGATCTAAATCACCTTTCTTAAGTCTGTCTGTGTGGAAATGGCGCACATCATGAATAAGTGGGGGAAGCCATACGTTTGGCGCACATGTAACACCCATTATTCGATCTTATAGGATTAGATAATGAATGTCACATTATGTGCCAAAGCCATATTTTGGCTTATTTCTTTATTTGAAGGTACAAAATTAATAAGATAATTTAGTTCAAAAGAAAAGTATTGAATTAATTGACATTAGAAATATTAGTTGAAGATTTAATTAGAGAAAAATTTTGGTAAAAACTCGTTAGCTTTAAATCCAATTGATCTTAAAATTTTTCTTTTAACACAAGTAAATCAATTAGCCAACAATAAATAACAAAACTAAAAAATAAAATTCTCAAAAATGTCTAAAATTTGCATTCATATAAAAATATTTGAATTTAATACACGAATGTCTATCAAACCTCTAATAATAAAACTAAATACCAAAACTTAAAATTTTAAAATAATCCTACCAATTAAACACCAAAATTTATTAAATCATTAATTACAATCCTGAACCTCAAATTACTCTCTCAAACAAAATAACATCCTACTACATGTCAAGTCCATAATAAATTCAAATTCAATTGAACAGAAATAATATCCTCTTTCTCTGATGCTAGAACTTTGGATCATCTCAGTCGGCACTGATCTTCTACCTGCGAAAGAAAAATTCATCGCACTAAGTATAAAACTCAGTGGTGCTTATAATGTGCATTCGATCATGGTGTCTAAACCATGGCACACATAGTGCTCATCTAATAGTAGTCACATTCTCAATAGACGCAGTCATAAATTATAATCAATCTCATACTCAAGTAGCAAAGTCATACATATATAGAGAGAGAATTTATATAATTACATATACAGTCATAGATAGTCAAATTCGCAATCAAGGCATAATGTAAAAGTATAGATCTACATTCAATAGATACCCACATTTCAATAACATAGTATTATATAACACAACATAATCTTAGCTTCACAACAGATATTAACCAGACACGTACAGCTCAATGCTTCTATAAGATCATTTCCCAAATAATCTTTTCAGTTTAGGGCCTTATTAATAGCTTGGATAGAACAGAATCAAATCAGATATCAAATCAACTAACAATTAGCAGAGTGCTCAGGGTATAACTAATTGTCTTTATCACACTGGCATAAGCCTTGAATTCAGTAGAGCGCGTTCGTTCACTCATAAGATATCTAAGTATCTAGCATATGATTATAGCTCCAAATCCAATTTTGTATCCATATCAATGCTAGTATTTACCCTGTGGAACTCATACTTAGAGCAATGCCCAATTTTAGGATGAAAAAGAATCAGATTTCACAACCATTGACCCATGTACATAACATAGGCCCAATTTCTCATAATTCTTAATCATTCTTGTTAAAGCTTAATTTAAACTCACATTAAACATCCCATGCTTCAATTGCATTATTAATTCATCAAGATATCAGTACATTCTCATCACACACTTCAAATACAATAGGTATAGTAAACGTACATGTTTGCATTATTTCCAAATTAAGACTCATAGTCTCAATTACTTTGCTCTTGTAATATAACATGTAAGCATACACACATCACACTTTAATTCCACATTAACATGTAAAAAAATCATAAAATAAAACATCTATTATTACAGGCATGGTTTATCTTGTTCAAATTGGTTAGTCTCGTTCATTCCATCATGTAATTATGTAATTATGCAATTATACAACCAACATTCCTTATTTGGGCATTAGGCCATTAATTTGATAAATCCTAACCAGTAGAAATAAATCCCCACTTTAGTTTGTTAAGCCATTGCTAACTTTAATTAACCAATTATTACACTGAACTTACAATTAATCATTAGGTCATGCTAACAAGTTTACTAACGTGTTAACATTCATTGAAGACCAATTAGACATAATTCCCCTTTTCAATTAGATTAGACCATAATTAGATAATTAACCTTCACTTCAATCTTATTTGATTAACTACATAAAAACTAATAGTATACTAAATTATCCATATTCCACACTTATACTCCATCTTTATTTAGATGCGTTAAATTATAATTAAAGCGATATATTAGTTAAATCTCATGTAAAATCTCATTTATGATTTTAGAACTAAATGCATGCCTAGGAATTTCTTTGATAAGCTCACTTGTTTACTTTTACAATTAAAAGTAACTCATTAAATCACTTAATTTGTTTTAAGAACTTTTTAAATTACTAGATTTGCTTTTAAGGACATTCAACCGTTCTTAGATTCCTACTAAATAACTCACTTATTTTTTTTACTTTTCAAATTAAATTAGTAAAAATCCCTTTATTTTCCTTGAAATATATTTATAGCTTATTAATTAAAATCAAGTGCATATATAGATATATATATACCCAAAATGCATATAGTAAAATTTCACAAATAAATTCCCCTTTTTATTATTCTACTATTCTTATAAAAATTATTTGGAAGTTGTATTTCTTACCTGCCTAGGCATTTAAATCAAAACATTTGCATACAACCAATAAGAACTTATAATTATATTCAAACCCACGTTTACTAAAAAAAATTAAAGGTATCTATATATATTTTTCATTACTAAGGATACTTTTAATTAAATTCCAATAATAAGTTCATAGTTTCTCTACTTTAAAAATCCAATAATAGTATTTCTAAAAATTTCAATTCCTTATATACATTAACATTAAATTATCAGGGGAATACCAAGAAAAATAATAATAAATTATCTAGGCCAATTCGGCCACACATAATTCTCAAACAACATCAAACTTCTCTTTAACAAATTCACGTCATTAAACATTACAACATTAAAGACCTATGTAAGTCAAAAACCAAAACATAAACAAGCAATCAAACAATTCACAATTACATTCAGACCCACATCAAATTCGCATAATTCATCTCCAGTTAAACATTTTAAAGCTTTACTAATTCCCTACACATGTAAACCAATGATCGAGTTTAATTCACAAGTACTGTCAAACCCATATTCATTATAATTCAAAGCAAAACAAATGGTCATCACCATAGCCACAGAGGTTCAGTTTCCAATTTCTTCATGGAATTTTCCTTTCATCAATTATACATAATTACAATACTAATTAATCATACCAGGCACAAAGAATTCATTAATTTCAAAAAATCAATCCAAACTCAATTTTTCCCACAACTGTGCAAATTCAAATCAATGCATAAAATCATTGTAATTTCCAACTACACCATTGCATTCACAGCGCTTAGGAGAGAATTCTGTCTCCGAGTCCACGCCGGAGATGCGTCGGAGTTCCGCCGGCAACGCGGTCAAAACTGCCACGGGCAGTGGCTGGAAAAGCGAGCTACGCAGGAAATGTTCAATGCCTACATTATTTTGTTCGCAACTGAACAAGGAATCTATTTCAAGCCTCAATTCGAGAAGTTGGTGAACCATTTAACCGGAATTGCATTGGCAGTTGTCACCCTTGCCACCGATCATGGTGGATTCACAAAATGAAGCCAACAGCCAAAATTACTATAGGGGAAATACTTACCGGAAGGAGGCGAGTAGATCGATGGCCCCCTCTCAGACTGAGCTTGCCAGAAACAGCGAGAAATCGCTGGAGATCGGGGAATGAGAACTGAAGACAAAGACAGTCTCGATTTGCGCCACTAGAGGCTTTACTTGCGTGGAAGAAAGCCGAAAAAGGGACCATCGGCTATAGGAGAGTCGATCGCCACCTACCCTCGTCGGTTTGGTGGCCGAAAACAAGAGAGAGAAATTCACCGATGTGCGATAGAGCACCGGTTCACACAAGAGAGGGTTCGATCGGTGCTAAATGGGTTGGAAGTAGGTCCAACGTCGAGGAAGGAGTCGACCGCCGCCTTGTTCTCATCGAACGGTGGCCAGAATCGGTCCGACAGTGGTGGACAGAGGCTTTGCGCAGTGAAGGTCAGGGAGAGAGAATTGGGCAAGAGAGAGAGAGAGAGAGATTCTTTTTTTTCTTTTTATTTTCTTTTATTCCTTTTTCTTTTAACTTTCTTTCTAAATTTTTATTTTGCCTAATGTATTTATTTCAAACATCAATAATTACTAATAATTTTTGTAAATTTATCTTTTTAATTACTTTTATGTATGTGTCACGACCCGTTTCCATGGGCCGGACCGGTACTACGGTCTAGGTAAGCTTAAGGCCCCCGAGACCCGTAGTAAGCCTGACTACAAAATTCAACTAAATTAATGTGAATCTCAAACATTAAACCCATATATATATTATACTTTGACCCAATATAACATCTTATACCTTACATAGTTCGAGCCCAATTTGTAATATACTACATTCATGTCATGAACTTCCCATTAATACATAAACTTAGGAAGATAAATAAAACATTTATGGGTACATAAATTATCATACTTATCTTATCACATGACTAGCAAAACATACGACATACAACTGCGGAGTTCTCTAGCAAATATCATACTTATCTTATCACATGACTAGCAAAACATACGATATACAACTGCGGAGTTCTCTAGCAGATAAAATACAAATAAATTTTCGTACATATAGTTAGTAAGTAAATTAATTACTGAAATTAGAAGATTCTTTTCTAGCTCTACCGTGAAGGGAACAAAGCTTAACCAGGACAAGAGAAATCTATTTCCTGGAAAGGTTAAACAAATAGATGTGAGTTTAAAATGAATAATAATTATTGCACAACACATGCATTCACACGAATGTGTAAATATATCAATCTAGTCATCCGACTAGTTATATGCTCACGCAGTCAGTCACACGAATGGCTACAACCAACATTCACAATTATTAGCATCTTCACATAATCACGTCACGTGGAAATTAGTCAGTGACGTCACTGAAACCCCCAATGAGCCGTCCTCCCACATGGCCCATCCTCTCTTGACGTGTGCATCAAGGAGCCAATCCCTCATACATGGCCGACCAGTCTAATCTGTTGGGATTATAACTAATCCCGAGTGGGTCCATGGAAAAATATCGGTGGTAAAAGTAAAATAAAATTACTATTACCACATATACCTCCAATAATTTCATATTAGATATTGACGATCGAATCCACTATAAATAATAACTACGGTAAAAATTAAATAATTACCGTAAATGCCAGATGAAAAATAAGAACACTGAGATTTACGTGGTTTACCCTTCAACTGTTATGGGCTATGTCCACGGAACAAAAACTCCGAATAATTCTTCCACTAAAAAATAGTAGGTACAAAAGAGATTACAAAATAGTGGCACTCTAAGTGTTTCCCAAAAAAAACACCCCAAAAATTACAATCCTCACTATTTTCTCTCTTTCCTAATTTTAGGAACCTTTTCCTAAAATTCTTTACACTCAATTGTGTATTCTTATTCTATGTTTTTGTACATTAAAGAGGGATTCGCTACCTCTATTTATAGGAGAAGTTACGAGAGAGCCGTGTATAATTCATTCACGGCTCTCCATCTTTGTCAAAGTTGCATGCCAACCTTTGAATTGCTTTGCTGCCAACCTTTGAACAATAAAAAAAACATGCCCCTTTTTTTTTCTTTGTTCAAACGGTATTTTTCCCTGGGCCCCACTCGGGATCAGTTATAATCCCAACAACTGGTATCAGAGCCTTTGGTTGTTAAATTCTGTCAATTTTCTACAAAGTTACTATTCATGTGAATAGTGAATTTCGTGAATAGTAAAATTTTGTTAGATTCAAAATTCGACATGGCTAACGACGGGGCAATGATCAAATTGACAGATTCGAATTATTCAATGTGGAAATCCAAAATGGATGACTACCTCAATTGCAAAGATCTGTACAATCCAATTGAAGGTGATAGTGCAAAGCCAGAAGAAATGAAACAAAGGCAGTGGGAGAAATTAAAAAAGCAGACATTGGGTACAATATGCCAATGAATAGATGCTAGCCTGTACAACCATGTGAGAAATGAAAAAGATCCCCAAGTTCTCTAGAAGAAATTAGAGCATATGTACGAGGCTATGAATGCTCAAGGAAAAGTCTTAATGATGCGTAAAGTCATGAACTTGATGCTGTTAGAGGGACGATCAATTACACAACACCTGAACGATTTTGAAGGACATGTAACTGAGTTAGCAGTTAGCGGTATGTCCTTAAAAGACGAGATGTAAGCATGCCTACTGTTGGGATCTCTACTGAATAGTTGGGATACTCTTGTGGTGTCATTGAGTAACTCAGCTCCAAACGGTGTGGTAACAATGTCTATGGTAAAGAATAGACTACTTAATGAAGAACTACGAAGAAGAGATGTTGCCAGTACCAGTTCACAAGCCCTTGTCATAGAGAATAGGGGCTGGAGCAAGAGTAGAGGTCGAGGGCATGTAAAGTCAAGTGGTAGATTGATGGCGTGGTGGAAAGGGCTATGGTTTTGATAGAGAAACACGAGTGCTACAGTAACTTGCTACAGGAACTCAGAAGCATCGAGTGCTACAGTAACTTGCTACAGGAACTCAGAAGCATCCGTGCTACAGTACCTAAAAAGATAGATGATTGTTTTTGGAAACAAGCAAAACCCAATAGTTTTTGGAAACTAATAAAACCCAAATGTGATTAACACTTTCTTGTTATTCCAAATCTATCTTTCAAAGTACACAAAATCCCTTTATATAGGGAAACAAGAGATAGCCATAAACTCCCTTTGAATGTGTTGTTCAAAGACACAATTTCAAAGGACACCTAACTAGGTTGAAAACAACACATTCAAAGATACACCTAACTAGGTTGAAAACAACTTATTCAAAGGACACCTAACTAAGTTTGAAATAACTCATTCAAAGGACACCTAACTAAGTTTGAAAACAACACAAATGAGCTGGAATTCATAGTCAATGATCAACCAAGTACTCCTTGATTGTTGTCTTCAAAGATGATGGTTTGAAGGAACCCAAATGGCCCTAAAAGGAGCTGTAGCTTTAGATTGAACATGTCACTCCCACCAAGCCCATCTTCACTTAGACTGTCTTCATCAACTTCACTAATGGAATCAAGACCAAGGCCCATGTCTAGGACAGCTTGTAAGGCTAGGCTAGATGGACCTCCATCATAGATCCAAGTCCAGAGAGATGAGAAAATGTTACCATTGTGGTAAGGAGGGTCATCTCAAAAGAAATTATCATTTACTCAAACAGGAGCATGCAAACCGAAGATAAGAGAATGACAGAAATACATCTGCTACAGTCTCAGGAGAAGATGGTGAGGTGACTTTAGTCACTTATGATGCAAATTGTTGTCATGTTGGAGATGCAGATACCGAGTGGATAGTAGACTCCGGTGCTTCATACCACTGTGTTCCAAAAAGGGAATACTTTTCCACTTATAAAGCAGGAGACTTTGACACTATTAAAATGGAAAATAATAGTGTCTCGCAAGTGGTGGGAATCGGTGATATCTGCATAAAGACAAGTGTCGGGTGCACATTAACACTTAAAAATGTGAGACATATTCCTTATCTTCGGTTGAACCTGTTGTCTGTGAGTGTACTGGACAAGGAAGGCTATCACCATCATACAGGTGACGGTAATTGGAAAATCACCAAAGGGTCTTTGGTGGTGGCGAGAGGAAAATTATGTTGCTCGTTGTATAAGACGCACACAATAATATGTGCGAGTCAACTGAATACAGTTGCAGATGATGCTTCACCAAATTTGTGGCATAGGCGGCTGGCGCACATTAGTGAGAAATGGTTGAATATGTTGGCTAAAATGTCCCTCGTACCATTAGCCAAAGGTAAAATAAACCCTTGTGATTATTGTTTATTTGGGAAACAACATCCGATCTCATTTTTGAAAAGCTCTAGAAGGAGAGACAACAAGTTGGAGTTGGTACACTCTGACGTATGAGGTCCCATGGAGGTAGAATCACTTGGAGGAAGTAGGCATTTTCTTACCTTCATTGATGATTTCTCACGGAAAACATGAATATATTTGTTGCGCACAAAAGACCAAGTATTCAAGCACTTTCAGCAATTCCATGCGATGGTGGAAAGGGAGACTGGAGTGGCATTAAAGTGTTTGCGCACGGATAATGGTGGTGAGTATATCTCTAAGAAGTTTAGAGATTATTGTAGTCAGCACGGTATCAGGCATGAAAAGACAGTTCCTGGTACGCCTCAACACAACGGCGTTGCTGAACGGATGAATCGCACCATTATTGAAAGAGTCAGATCCATGCTCAAAATGGCCAACTTACCTAAGCCATTTTGGGGAGAAGCTGTCAATAATATTGTCTACCTAATCAACCGACTACCTTCAGCACCTTTAGATTTTGATATCCTGGAGAAGGTCTGGACAGGTAGAAATATTTCATACTCTCACCTGAGGGTATTTGACTACAAGGTATTTATGCATGTTCCGAAGGAGCAGAGATCGAAGCTTGATGACAAGTCAGTTCCTTGCACTTCTGTTGGTTATGGAGACGAAGAGTTTGGTTATAGGTTATGGGATCCAGTGAAAAAGAAACTTGTCCGAAGCTGAGACGTAGTATTCCACGAGAATGAGATCGTGGTAGATACAACTTGTGAAGAATCCACAAGTGATGGTGTTGTTGATATTACACCAGGAAGCATTCCTACAGATAATGTCACAGGAGGAGGAATGCCAGAATCAAAACGAGAAGAAGAAGAAGAGCTAGTCGTAGGGGATCAAGAGACGATTGTAGATGATAACAGTGATGCAGAAGGTGTTGAGCAGGGGGAGCCAGAGAACCCCATTCCACCAGAAGGAGTTGAACCTCAGTTAAGAAGGTCAACCAGAGAACGCCAACCATCTACAAGGTACCCTAGTTCTGATTACATTTTGATTACTTATGAGGGGGAGCCAGAAAGCTTCCAAGATGTGCAATCTTGTAAAGACAGAGATTGCTGGACAAAAGCCATGCAAGAGGAGATGAATTCTTTGAAAAAGAATGACACGTATGAGCTGGTGAAACTTCCAAAAGGGAAGAGAACACTCAAGAACAAATGGGTGTACAAACTGAAAAAAGATGATGGCAACCTAGTGAGATACAAAGCTCGATTAGTCGTCAAAGGCTTTACTCAAAAGAAAGGTATTGACTTTGATGAGATTTTTTCACCAGTTGTGAAAATGAATTCTATTCGAGTGGTGCTAAGTCTACTAGCTAGTTTGAATCTTGAGTTGGAGCAGCTTGATGTAAAGACCGCATTCTTGCATGGGGATCTAGAGGAAGAAATCTATATGGAACAACCAGAAGGTTTCAAGGTCAAGGGAAAAGAGGACATGATTTGTCGCTTGAAGAAGAGCTTGTACGGGTTGAAACAAGCACCGCGACAATGGTATAAAAAGTTTGATTCTTTCATGGTGAATCAAGGATACAAAAGGACAAATGCAGATCCTTGTGTATATGTTCAGAAATTCCCTGATGGTAAATTTATCATCCTTCTCTTATATGTTGATGATATGCTAATCGTTGGACCAGATGCACATATGATTAGCAAGTTAAAGAGTGATTTGTCAAAAGCATTTGACATGAAGGATTTGGAATCGGCAAGGCGAATTCTCGGAATGGAGATTATTCGAGACAGAAAATCCTGCAAGTTATGGTTATCGCAGGAAAAATATATTGAACGAGTTCTAGAGAGGTTCAACATGAAGAATGCTAAACCAGTTAGCACTCCGCTTGCCGCTCACTTCAAGTTGAGTAAGAAATCCTACCCATCAACAGAGAAAGAAAAAGGAGATATCTTAAATGTTCCATATTCTTCAGCGGTCGAAAGTTTGTACGCAATGGTGTGTACGAGACCAGATATCGCTCATGCAGTTGGCATTGTGAGTCGATTTCTGTCAAATCCCCAGAAGACACATTGGGAAGCAGAGAAGTGGATCGTCAGATACCTGAGAGGAACTTCAAAGTTATGTTTAACTTTTGGAGGTGAAAAGGCTGCACTTGTTGGTTACACAGATGCAGATATGGCCGGTGATCTTGATGAAAGAAAATCTACATCAGGATACCTATTTACATTCTCGGGGGGAGCTATTTCATGGCAATCAAGATTATAAAAATGTGTTTCGTTATCAACGACTGAAGTAGAGTACGTTGCAGCAACAGAAGCAGGAAAAGAAATGCTTTGGTTAAAGAGATTCTTTCAAGAATTAGGTGTGCAACAGGAAGAATATATAGTTTATTGTGATAGTCAAAGTGAGTTAGACTTGAGCAAAAATACTATGTATCATGCACGAACGAAACACATTGATGTAAGATATCATTGGCTTAGATCTACCATTGAAGAGAAGCAGTTTCAGTTGCGAAAGATCTACACAGACAGAAATGCTGCGAATATATTGACAAAGGTCATTCCGAAGGAGAAGTTCGAGTTATGTGTCAAAGCAGCAGGGATGGAGAGTCCCACAACCCTCTGATACCACTCTGTCACGAGCCTAGAGTCTCGCGCAGCACAGCTCCCGTGCGGCGCCCCGAGAGCCTGCCCACTTGGCAGTACTTTGGCTCCGAGGCAAGCCTTGCCATACCATACCACACTGGTTTCGCCTTGCCATGGGCTCATCAGGGGAGCGGCCCAGCTCCCGACCAGTTGTGCCCCGCGGCACAATACCCCGCCTGCATGCAAACTTTGCATGGGGTAAGGGCTACTAGGGTGGAACAATGACTTAATATGCTAAGCCGCCCCAACCCGCGCAGGTTGAAACGCAGCTAGGTACGCTCTTCAATGAGGGCCTAACACGGTCACGGAATTTGTCCGTGACATAATCCTCACTTGACTAGTCCTCTCATTGTTTTTCCATTCTCTCTTTCCTTTTCCATACCGACAAGAGGCTACCCTGTGGTTTTCCATATCATTCTTATCATATCATCAGATGCACACGAGGTGCCGATCTCCCATACGGCCAACGGTCTCGTGGACCGCCCTCACAAACCCATGGTGACCCACTTCATCCCAACTCTACACAAACAAGGCATAGCATTATCACATCACAATTAATCAAGTATTGCCATTAAATGCAGACATATTGATCAATTAAACATCATAATGCAATGCACAATTAGACATCCATACTCGAATGCAAATAAATAAATAAATAATATTAACAATAAACAACAATGATAAAATAAATAAATAATTGAATAATTAAATGAATATTTATGATAATAATAAAATAATTAGAGCGCTGTATTTATTATATATCAAGTTATAGATTTAATCTAAATAAACTTATTAATTATGTGTAGCCTAGGTTCTACCGAAATTTCGGGAACATTTCCCCTAAAAATTGGACTATCCACCTGTTTAGATATCAAAATATTATTATATATTTATCAATCAATACATACAGCCCATCCGTCGGGCAATCAATCAGCTTAATTCCCATCCTCCTTTCAAAACAACCATGTCAACATGCACCAATTAATTTACAAATTATAATAACCTCCAAGCATGTTCCAACGATATTATTAATTGTTCTCTAACTAATTATCAAATAAATGTACAATTTATAAACAAAACTTGTATCAATAAGTTAAATTCAACCATCCTTGTTTGATAGTTACCTAGCCTTTAAATATTATAGAACTCTTTATCAAACCTTCATTTCTTCATCCTTGGTTAAAGGTGACAATCACATATTTATACCTTTATCAAATTTTATATTACCCACTAAGAACAAATGCTTCAATTAAACTAAAATTTAATGAATACATCTACTAAGAAATCAATTTACAACTTAAAATATACCAACTAACTAATTCTTAACAAGAATTAAATCTACTACTTCAAATATTCCATATCAGGCAATAATCTATATAAATGATTGAAGATAGCTGCTGCCACTACCAAAAGTTTCTTAATTCTCATCAAATTTAGTCATTAGAACCTCTACATCCACAAGAAGTTATGAAGAGCACATTTATTCCAACAATATAAACTTGGTTCAAGCAAAAATCCATGATTTTCTCTAACTAGAAGCTGCCATTATATCAAAGAAACCTTGAGTTATTGATTAAACTCATACATCATATGCTACTTAACCCATTTCCCACCAAGAACTTAGTTTATAACTTCGTTTGCATTATACAGCAATAATTGTTCAAGCTAATTAGTTAAAATGGCATGCTGCCATTTCAGGTTTCTCAATTCTTTCGCCATTTTAGTTTATAGTTCACTTGAAATGGTACAATTAAGGTTTCCTTCATAACATACCAAGAACTCAACCAACGACCAAAAATACCTACTATCATACTAAGGAATCATCATTTCCTTACAAAATTCATAATAGATTCAATAATCTAGCTATTCTATATATGAATTCAATTTATAGCTTCCATTTATATTTTTTTTATCAAAATTTCTTAGTTAATCTTCATAACAGTAGCTAAGAATTTCCATTTCTATATCAACTCTCCTATTCAGGATCAAAATTCATGAAATGTATTGAAAAGGGTTTTAAATAATTTACCCAACTCGTCAGAAATTCGAAAAGGAGCAGATAGCGCGACTGTACCTATTGCGAGCAGCTCCTGGCTTTGCTGCGCCAGCCGGAACAGGAAGGGGAGAGTGAAGAAGAGACCGAAGCTTCTTCATCGACAAGAGAGGAATCGACGCCGCCGGAAAATCAAGTAGGAGGAGGCTCGACGCGATTTTTCGATCGAAGAATGTCGCGGCTCTCCTGCACCTTCTGCGTACGCCAAAGACGAAAGAGAGATGAGAAGGGAGGCCGGAATCCACTGCGGCGTGGAGGCGACGGCAAGGCGTGGTGCTGGTCTCCGGTGATCGAAAAACGAGAGGAGGAGAGGGCAAGGTGAGGTCGATGCTGGAGAGGAAAGGAAGAAGAAGAAGAAGAAGAAGAGAAAAGAAAGAAAGTAGGTCAGTTTCTAGATCATTCTGGTTCGATTCTGAAACAACCCGTAATTTTATTTTCAAAACTTTAGAATTTTATTAAACCAAAAATCTGAATTTTTGACAGTATGGGCCATAAACAGTGAACAATTCCAATTTAAGCCCAAAAGTTTCACGAGTTGGGCCCAAGCCCAAATAAAATGTCGAAAAGAAATTTTGAATCGTAAACAGTTAAAATTTTTGAGAAATAATACGAAACCCTGAAATTTAACCTATTATGAATATATATAAATTAATTCTCCTAAAAATCAAATATTGTTACTATTAATATGTTTATTATTATTATCGAGTAAATAGAGAAAATATTACGGAACCGAACTAAACAGTTAAAATAAATTGAACCAGGCCTGAAAATCAGTTTAATTTGTCGAGGACCACACGAATAATCCAAAAATCGAGTGAAAAACTTGAAAATCAAACGAAATGAGACCAAATCACTAAATCAGACCAAACCGGTTTGAATTGAACCGGAATGGCCTAGAATTTGCTAGAAACCGCCTTTCTTCTTTCTTTTTTCTTTTTCTTCTTCTTCTTCGGCGCGACCTGGTGGCCTCTCCTCTCTGGTTTTCCGACCACCAGAACCAGCGCCTCCTCGCCGCGCATCCTTGCCACGCCGCCACCTCACTGCAGCACCGACCTCTCCTCTCTTTCCCTTTTCGTTTATGGCGAACGCAGCAATGGCAGGAGACCAGCGCCTCGGCCACCACTTCCTTTTCATCGCCTCCTCGTTGCAGCAGCTCCGGTCTCTCTCTTTCTCTGCTCCTCCAGCGAAACCAGCCAAGGATCGGCCGGTTGAGCTCTTCCATTCCCTCTAGCGACCTCATCGACCACGATCCTCTCCAGCTCTAGCCAAGCTAATGCCAGCAGAATTAGATCTTGGGTAGTAGAGCAAATTTCGGTCATTTTAACCGAAAAAAAAATTCCAATTTTCAGCTCGTTTTACAGCTAGGTAAGTCATCTTTAACTTCCTTTTTGCATGTTTTGTGAATTCT
The DNA here is from genome assembly GCF_041381405.1 of Jatropha curcas. Classification (NCBI taxonomy): domain Eukaryota; kingdom Viridiplantae; phylum Streptophyta; class Magnoliopsida; order Malpighiales; family Euphorbiaceae; genus Jatropha; species Jatropha curcas. Next base: position 8,707,187 of record NC_143154.1, on the reverse strand, counting down.
TTGTGCTAGGATATGGAATTTCATGTATTAGTCAAGCTAGAGTAAGGATTAAATCCCTATATATTCTATTTATGCAAATTTTAGGAAAAGGTTTGATTTTATTTACTAACTATAATTAAAACACATTCTAGTGAGTGTTTTGAAGTGATTCATGTAGTTTTAGATTAGAATTGAGTATTGAATTTAAAGTGGCAGCCTTTAGCTAAAGAAGATTATAGTTTTTGTTGAGTTAAGTCCATATTTGGTGGTAGAACCATGTCTTTCATAACTGGTTGTTAATGTAAAGGTTTGATGATCGAGATAGAACAAAAATGAGAATTTTCTTGAAATGGCAGCAACTATTTTTAATTATTCCTATAAAGTATTGCTGGATATAGTACATATGGTTTTGTTTGACGAGGATGATGATTTACAGGTCAATAAACTGAATCATGAGACCCCTGTTAATTATGACAAAGTTTTATGAGTACTAAGAAATTTCTGGCAAAAAGCAGTAGCTATTTTCAATTATTTCTATTGATTATTGTTTGACATGGTATAATTAAGGTTGTAAATCTAATTCTTGCGTGAAATTAGTTAGTTGGTGTGATCCATGATAGCAAAGCTAAGGATATTTTTGTGCAAGTAGTAAATAACCAATGGTGATGCTTGAAGCTTGGATTGTTAATAGCTAAAGTTTTGTATTGTGATTAAATATCTATACTATTACTTGATATGGAGGAAGGGAAATTAATTTGTTTGATTGCCCGATGGATGGGCTGTGTGTATAATGTTTGATGGATATAATATTGTTGATATTTGAGCAGGTAGATAGTCCAATTTTTAGGGGAGGTGCTGCCGAAATTTCGATAGAACTTAGACTAGTTTTAATTAACAATATAATTAATAAGTTTATTTAGATAAATCCTATAATTTGATACATAATAAATAAAGTACTCTAACTATTTATTTATTATCATTATTATTCACTTAAGTATTCCATTATTTATTTATTTATTTTCATTATTATTGTTTATTATTATTATTATTATTATTATTATTTATTTTATTATTGTTGTTTATTGTTAACACTATTCACTTATTTATTTGCATTTGATTTTGGATGTCTAATTGTGCATTGCATTACGATGTTTAATTGATTAATATGCTTGCATTTAATTGCAATACTTGATTAATTGTGTTGTGATATTGCTGTGCTTTGTTTGTGTGGAATTGGGATGAAGTGGGTCACCATGGGTTTGTGAGACTGTTTCTGTTATACAGATCCTGATTCTGATTTCTGTTATATTCTGATTCTAAAATATGGATCCCGATTCTGTTTCTGTTAGCCGGGTAAATGGGAGATCGGCGCCCCCGTGTGCACCTACCGTTACCGTTACCGTTAACCACGGGTTGGCTTCTCGTCGTTGCGCACCGGACAGTCTAGATTTGATCGCAGCCCGCAGGGTGGCCTCCTGTTGTGAGCGCTTGATGATCTAGATTGGATGGAGACCACCGGGTTGCCTCCTGTTGGTATGAAAAAGAAAAGAGAGGGTAGAAAAACAATGAGAGGGCTGGTCAAGTGAGGATTAGACCGGTCGGCCAGTATGGGGGATCGGCTCCCTGGTGCACATGTGAGAGGATGAGCCATGTGGGAGGACGGCTCATCGGGGGTTCGGTGACTCCACTGACTAATTTCCACGTGATGTGATTATTTGAAGGTGATATTGTTTGTGAGTGCTGGTGACATACCATTCGTGTGACTGGCTGCGTGAGCATATAACTAGTCGGATGACTAGATTGATATATATTTACACATTTGTGTGAATGTGTGTGTTGTGCAATAATAGTTACTCCTTAGAAAGCTCACATATCTTGTTTAATTTTTCAGGAAGTAAGTTTCTCTTTAATTCGGTTAAGCTATGTTCCTTCGTCGCAGAGCTAGAAAGAAAATTTTCCTAGACCAATAAATATTTTGCTATGTATCTAGATGTATAAAAATTTATGTATATCTATTAGTTAGTGACTCCGCAGTTGTAGAAATTGTATACAATTAGTCGTGTATTAACATAGGCAATATAATTATGTGAGCCCATATTAAAAATGTGGTGTATTGTTATTTGGGCCCAAACTGTGGAATGTTGTAGCTGATAAATTTGGGCCAAGATTTAATAAAATCTTGAGATTTATTTTCCTATAAACATGGGCTGAATGTTTAATATTATATTGAGATAGTAAATTTTTAATGTTTCAGGCTTACTACGGGCCTCGGGAGCCTTAAGCTTACCTGGGCCCTAGTGCCGGTCCGGCCCATGGAATCGGGTCGTGACAGATTTGAACCAGTTTGGTCTAATTCAATGATTTGGCTTGATTTTTGCTCGGTTTGCAGGTTTTTCACTTGGTTTTCAGATTATTCGTGTGGTTTTCAAAAAATCAATTTGATTTCTGGGTCTGATTCGATTTATTTTGATTATTTTAGTTAGGTTCCATAACATTTTCTCCATTTACTCAATAATAAAAAAAATATTAATAGTAATGATATTTGATTTTAGAGTAATTAATTTATATATATTCATAATAGATTAAATTGCTGGAGTTTCATATTATTTCTCGAAAATTTTTAATTGTTCTCAATTTGAAAATTCCGACAATATATTTGGGTTTGGGCCCAACTCACAAAACTTTGGACCCAAATTTAAGATTGTTTGGTGTTTATAGCTCATATAGTCGAAAATCGAGATTTTTGATTTAAAAAAAATTTGAAAGTTTCGAAAATAAAAATTCGGGGTATTTCATTATATTTTAAATGCAAATAAATATTGATAATTGGCTATGATTTATATTCTTGACCAATAATTATTAATGATTGGTACAACTACAAATAATCAATAAATTCTTATTCTTGACCACTAATTATTCAATAAAACTGAATAGTTGTTCATCATTCATGATGAACTTCATATACCTGAATCCAAATCTCATTCTAAACTAAGAATTAATCTCTTTATCTTTTTGTCATTTACTTTAGTGCCATTTAAGATTCTGTCTTTTAATTTTCAAAGTCATTTACTTTCTCGCACCTTTGTTATATTGCCCTTTACTTAATGAGCTAACCTCATTAAAATTCATCTTGATTCTTTTATGTTAATAATTTTTCATTGTTTTATTCTTATGATTGATTCGGTGCTATATATTGAGCTTAATGTAAAGAGTCCTTATTGGATTTCATTTATTGTTAATGTGTAATATATACGAATTTTGAAAATTTTAATGGGTTAAAATGGTAGAATGTAAAATAGGTTATTGGCTTTAACTCTATTCTGCTCCCTCTTTCTCTTGATGGATTTAATTTTACACTTTGTGTATTTGCTGATGTTCATGATTGTCATATTTCAAAATTGCATTAAAACTCATTTTCACCTCAATTAAAGTTAATTCTATTATCAAAATTGAGAATGAATGGACAATGAAGGAGGTCAGTTTTCTAACCGAATGGTTTGGGTGCCTAACACCTTCTCATGACCATATATAACTCCCTTACGTAGTCTCTAGTTAAAATCGAGTTAGTCATTTCCAAAGAAATCACTAATTCGTGAATTTTTACTAAAGAGGGTCGCGACTTTAAAAATAAATCTTTTACCAAAGTAAGAGTCTTTTTTACAAAACTCCTTTTCTAAATAAGATTGCATTTCTGAGGAATAATGAATGGGTCTAATAAAAGAAAATCGACCTTTATAAATTAAAATAAACTAAGCTCGTCTTTAGTTTATTTTCAATCATTGAAAAAACCATTATCCTCTGGATGCAATTACTTTTCGATACTTCATCAATTTAACAGTGCATGAAAAACTTGAATTGTATTTGATGAATGTGGTTACAATCTATCAATATGGCTCACTTGATAATGACATTTATATGAAAATTCCTGAAGGATTTAAAATACCTAAAGCGTATAAGTTAATTTCCAAAGAACTATATTTGATCAAATTACAAATATCTTTGTATGGTTTAAAGTAATTTGGGATGCATGTGGTACAATCACCTCAGTACATACACTACGATAAAATTGGTAAATTGGATAGATAAATCGGTTGCTAAATGGACGTAGCGACCGATTTGAGAAAAAAATAAATCAGTCGCAAAAGTGCTCGTCGCAAATAATTTTGCGACCGATTGTCTAAGCGGTCGCAAATTAGCGATCGACTAATTGGTCGCAAACTTATAAATATCGGTTGCTAATTAGCGATCGACTAATCGGTCACAAATTGGTCGCAAAAAATATCAATCGCAATTATCAAACATGGTCGCAAATGCTGAAATTGATTGGTTGGTGATCTGTCGCAAATTTAAATTTAACGGTTATAATTTGATTGCAGTTCGGTCACTAGTCGGTCCACAAAATATAATTACAAGCAAAAAAGAATTTAATAATATTAAAAACCATAATTTTTTCCACCTATTAAAAATCGACATATATATACATATCACAAGCATCATTAGAAACAATAGCAATCTAAGAAAGAAATGTAAATGTAATGTAAAATACAAAATATGAAAAAATCAACGACAATCTAAGAAGCATCATCCTCGTCCACATGTACTGCGACCTCAGCCATGACCTCCACGCGAACCACTGCCGAACGCGTCTGAATTAACCGCCCTGCCTTTAGCCATCTCTACTACACATAACAGAACTTACATATGTATATATACAATTATATAAATTTTAGAACATGTGGTAAATATATATAAATATGTATAAGGGTAACTATATATATGTAAACTTACTAAGGTTATTTCTAACTAAGGTTAACTATATATATATATATACTTACTATAATATCAGTAAGAGTACGATTCCTCATTTCAGTTTTTAAAAAAATTTCAGCAGTACTTTCGACATAACATAATCAAATCTCAAGTGAAAACACACTCACTTAAATACTTCTATATAATCCCAACGTATTTCCAAAGTCAAAATGGCCATTACTAGGCTTCCAACTCAAACGCATCATTCATGTGATTTTCACTTAAATAAAAAGAGCTTATCAACATAAAGTAATTTCAAAATAATAAATTTCAATACATCATCGCAGATTAGATTTTATAAAATATTTCAATTGACTATGTAGCTTGATTATCCTATTTTCTTTCATTTTCTTTTAGACTACTATTGATTCAATACAGTAATCAAATTTTAATTTATATTCAATACTACTTAGTTTGATTAGTATTTCATTAGTTTGATTAGTATAAAATATTTCAATACTACTTAGTTTGATTAGTCAAAAACATTTCAATACTACTTAATTAGTTTGATTAGTATAAAATATTTCAATACTTAGTTTGATTAGTATTAATTTTGATTGCTATTAAATTACACTCATTAAATTTTTTTTTTTACAAATTATAATTATCTCAATACTATAACCTATTTCTTGCACCAAATACTATAACTTTTGTTACAAATTACACTCATTAATTTTTTTTCTTACAAAATACAATTAACAAAATCAACATAAAATAAAATACATAAAGAACAAACCTTAAAAACTACATCAAATTTTCCAACAAATCCTATTTACAACAAAAAATATATTATCCATTCAAAATTATAACAAAAAAATCTACAATCCAAAATAAACAAATTTGAGGAAAAAAAAGTACCTCAGGTGAGTTTCAAATGAAATTGCCACAACAACCAGTTACAAATTAATTCATATATTATTCTAATCTTGCTTAGATAGCTTCCCCTGATAAAGGTAACTTTAGGAATGAGTTAATAATATTTACACATTAGTTTGGATATCTTTCGCTTCATAACAAGTAAATTACATGCAAAATGAAGTGTAATTTCAGAACTGACTCACTAGAGTAGTAATAATATTGAAAGAGGAATCAGCAATCAAAGATTATCAGATACAAGATTAAAATGAGGAAAGAATTTGATAGAGATATAATTTTCGATCTATTTTATTTTCTCTTCTTATCATTTCTTTTTTTAAAAAAAGATAAAAAAAACAAATGATTAATGCACTTTCGGTCGCAAAATCGCAAAATTCGATCATAAATTCAGTTTTTTAAAAAATTTTGGCATAACATAATCAAATCTCAAGTCAAAACACACTCACATAAACACTTCTATATAATCCCAACGTATTTCCATTGTCAAAATGGCCACTACTAGGCCTCCAACTCAAACGCATTATTCATGTGATTTCCATTCAAATAAAAAGAGCTTATCAACATAAAGTAATTTCAAAAAAATAAATTTCAATACACTCATTAATTTGATTACTATAAATTTGATTAGTATTAAATTACACTCATTAATTTTTTTTTTACAAATTACAATTATTTTTAATAATTGTGCATTATTTTTTACAATTCAGATTTAAGGTTTTTTTTTTATCCATTCATTAATACAATTTTACAATGAAAAATATTATCCATTCATACAAAATAACAACAAAAAAAAATTCTATAAAAAAGCAAATACATAAAGAACAAAACTTAAAAACTTTATCAAATTTTTCAACAAATCCTATTTACAACAAAAAATATATTATCCATTAATAATTACAACAAAAAATTCACCAACATTCATACAAAATAAAAAATAATTTACAAAAACAACTAACAAATAACAAAATCAACATAAAATAAAATAAAATTTCAATTACTTTGCAACATAAAAAAATTGCAAGAAAAAAATATAAAATAAAAGGGTAAGAGCACATACCTGACCAGGCGACCGATGTGTCTTTTCCGGCGACAGTGGCAACATCCGGTGATAGCAGGAGCAAGCCGGGATCGGCGAAAATGGTGGAAGGGGTGGAACCAGCTGCTAGAAAGGGAGAGAAAATGGGAGACCAAGGTGCACTGCGCTCACGACCCAGGGGTTATAAAGCCCTAATTTTTTGCGATCGACAAGTCGGTTGCAAATCATTTAAAAATCGATCGCAATTTTTAATCATGCGATGTCATTTTGTAATCAAACAAACTGCGACCGATTTGCGATCAATACAATCGGTCGCAAAATATCGGTCGCAAATTGGTCACTAATCCCTTACAAACCAGAAACTAAATTTGGCACTGAACTGTAGCGCGCAATTTTGCAATAGACTGTGAAACGGTCGCAAATCCGTCGTAAATTCTGTCGCTAATTTGTCGCAACAAGGTTGCAAAGTAGAAACCAAACTGGTAGGAGTTTTTATCGCTAGAATTAGTTACCGATATTCATGCGGTCGCAATTCCGTCGCTAAATTTGTCACAGTTTGATCGCAAATCTATCGATGAATGTTAAATCTCTGTTACTTCAACATCATCGCGATTGGTCGCAAAATCGATCACAAAAGCACATTTTTTTTAGTGATATCTGATACAAGAAGGTTATATAAATGATTCAATTTGTCCATGTATTTTTATAAAAAGGCCAACATTTGAATTTGGTATTATTGATGTGTAAATTGATGATATAAATCTCATTAGAACTCCAGTAAAGCTCCAAAAGGCAGTGAAGTATTTAAAGAAAGAATTTGAAATGAAAGATCTCGAAAAGGCAAAATTTTGTCTCGGTTTAGAGATCAAACATTTACCAAATGGAATTTGTGTGTTCATCAATCTACCTATACATAAAAGATTTTACAGCGATTTTATATTAATAGAGCACATCCATTAAGCAATCCAATGATTCTTCGATCATTTGATGTGAATAAATATCCATTTCGACCTCTAGAAAATAATGAGGAACTTTTTGATCCTGAAGTACCATATCTTAATACAATTGGTGCACTTATGTATCTTGCCAATTCTATGATACCATATATAATGTTTTCTGTTAATTTGCTTGCAAGATATAGTTCTACTCCTACTCAAGCCATTTGAAAGGGACAATTGATATGAGTTTATTTTATTCCAATAAATATAGTCCAAATTTGATTGGTTATGAGGGTATTTATCTAATCCACATAGAGTAAGATCTCAAACAGACTATTTATTTACTTGTAGAGGTACAACTATATCATGGCGATCTACAAAGCAATTTATAGTTGCTACTTTCTTAATAATGTAGAAATAATAGCCATTTATGAAGCAAGCTGAGAATAAATTTGATTAAGATTCATGATTCATTTTATTCGAGAAAAATGTGGTTATCTTGCCAAGAGACATCCACAGTGTTGTATGAAGATAATGCAGCTTCCATAGTCCAATTAAACGGAGAATTTAAGAGAGATAAAACGAAACATATATCACCAAAGTTCTTTTTCACATGTGATCTTCAGAAGATTTGTGATATTAATGTACAATAGATTCTTTCAAGTCACAATATGCCACATTTATTCACTAAGTCCCTACCAACTTCAACCTTTAAGAAAATGGTGTACAAGATCGGTATGCGTCAGCTTAAGATCTTAAAAGTAGACTTTCATCGGAGGGAGAAATAAAATTTTAAGACATAAAGAATACTATACATTTTTCCTTCACTAGGATTTTTTTTTTCATTGGATTTTTTTAGAAACTTTTAACGAGACATATTCTCTGTGTAATGGACATCCAAAGGCAATTCATAAATAAATATTATATAAATGATGGATGTCCATTAAGTTTATCAATAAAAGTATTTATCTTGTCCATAAGTTTATTTTATGATCTCATTTATGATTATGTCTTTGGAATGTATTTTATATCATATAAATAATTTCTTAATCCTATGGATTTATATACTAATATTTTAATACAAGAATTTTCTTTCTCTGTACTTTCTATCTTTGAATTATACTTTTCTTTTATAATAATTTGAAATATATTTTTTCATTATTAAAATATATGAAAGAAAATTTTATTTTTTAGGGAAAAAATGATTTTTTAGTTTACCCAAAATAAGAAATTATTTTAATTATGTCATAAAGTTAAAAAATGGAAAATATTTATATTATTTAAAAATTTTTAAAGGTATCTATATATATAATCCTCAAGAAAAAAATTTAAAAAAAAGCTGATTTGGCATATTCTCCTTTGAGTATTTTCTTTTTCTTTTTTTTTTTTAAAATTTAAAAAAAAATTGAAAAATTTTAAATTTTATATATATATATAAAATCTAAAAGTTTGAATAATTAAAACTTTACAACTTTTTAAATTGTTAAATTTAAAAATTTAAAACTTTTAAATTTTTTTCTTCTCTATATCTATATGCATATATCTATATATACCTCTCAATTTTAATGATCTTCTTCATAATGTTTCTTTTTCCTTTTTTTTGTTGTTTGTTGGATGATTTTACTTTCAATTTTTTGGATTTTGATTGTGCTCTCAAATCTTTATCTATTTATTTTAATTTATTATTATTATTACTTTTCATCTTAGGTAATGTAATGTCGATGTAATGTCAAATCTTTAATCTTACTTTTCTTTCTTTCTCTTTTTCAATTTTTTAACTTTTTCGGAAAGAAATAAAGAATTATATGATATGACAAAAAATTTATGATTCTTATTGTATTTGATGTTATTATAATATGAAATACAGTATACTGTGCAAGAAAAGATTGAGATAGAGGTAAAAGAGCAGAGAAAGGAAAGAGATAAATATTATGGATATTAATCGAAATTCATTATTTTCATAAATTATTAGCTTTTTTTTTTAGAAAAATAATTTTTTTTATTTTGATCTTTGTACAATCAATTATATAATATTGAATATTTATTGTAGTAATTTTTTCAATTTGTTGTGCAGTTATTATTATTATTATTATTATTATTTTGTAATTTATTTTGTTTACTAAGATAGGAGATTAGAGAAATCTTTTACTTTTCAAGTAAGTAAACATTTACACAATTGATTTAATTAAAGGAAAAAAACATTAAATTCGATAAATGCATTTAAAATAATAAAGAAATTTATAAGATAACATCTAATAAATTAAAAATAAATTTGGCATTTATATTTATAATGATATTTATCATTTAAATTTAAATTTTATATCTAATAATTAGATTTTAAAATTAATATTCATTTATAATAATTATTTTATCTGTATCTTAATTTTGAATTTTGAATTTTGAATTTTGAATTTTTTTCTTTTTTTATAAGATCACTTAAGATGTCTAAATAAAACTTACATTATCAGCTTACATAATATTTACATAATTTTATAAATTAATTTAAAATGTTAGATTTCTATCAATAGCAAAAATATATTGATTTTTTAAAAATTAAATAGCAATTAACATTTATCATTTTACTTTTGTAAAATAATTGTGATGTATAATTCCCCATCCAGGAGCTACTTTGCCATATTCCGTATTCAATGGTTTCAATAAATCCCCCATAACAGTTCGTCTTGGACCAGACGAATAGTGGGGTCCTGAGATAAGCCTTGGCTAAACCTTGGAAATCTTAATGCCATAATGCCTTTCAAAAACTTAAAAATTTGAAAATTTAAACAAGCATAGTTTAAATTTAAATTTATTTTAATTTTATTATTCATTTAATATAGAGTTATAAATAAAAGTATTTTCAAACAAATGACAATCTAACTATACTATATATAAATATGGAAATAGGAAAAATAATGAGATTTCCAATATTATCCTTATTGAAATTTAGAATAGCCTACAATAGCCTTAGTTTTAGCCAATTAGAAGAATATATTTTATTAGTTGATTGGATAAAATCTATTAAATTATTTTTAAATAAATACATATTGATAATTTATTTTTTAATTTTTTAATAAATATATATTATAATGACTCATTTGAAAATTTTTATATTTTATTTTTAAATATTTAATTTTATTTTTATTATAATTTAAAATATTTTATTTACGAGAGAGATAAAAAAAGAGCAAAGTATTTTTTTTATTGTCTTTTTCTTTATACTTGTATATATAATATTAAAAATAACATATTAAATAACAATTAAAATATTAAATTAGAATGTTAATTCAATCAAAATTTTAATGGTTTATAACATATGTATAAATTTTAATGGTTTATTTATTTGTGCTATCAATAATTTTTTATTTTTTTTATCAAGAATATCTTCTTATTGGCTTAATAATTATTTTTTAAAATAATTTTATAGGAGATAATAATGATATGGAAGACCAAACTAATATTAAACATAATGATACTCGCAAAAAGAATAAAGTATTAGAGTGTTAGTCATAATAATAGATTTTTAAGGAAAATAATATTAGTTGATTTTAAGATACATATTATATTCTATTTTCTATTTACTTTTATACTTTACTTTAGAAAATAATTATTACCTTCTCTAACATTCAAATTCTGAATTCAAGAAAATATACATTTAAACATACCAAATCTTATAAATTATATATTATATTAAGAAAAATATTGTAAGAAGTATGAACTTGATTGTTAATTTCACATTTGATTAACTGTTTGGCTAAATCTAACCTTAAATAGTAACTCTAGAAATCCTAGGCTCCTAGCTATGGCTTAGCTTAAATCATTCCATAAAACTTAAAACTAATTGCGGAAAATGATTAATTAACAAGAAATTTATAGATATACAAAAATCAAAATACAAGTGAGAACAACAAATAGTATATAACGAAAAACATGTATATGCAAACGCAAAAGTTAGCAGGATATCAATCATTAAATCAAATGAATTTACTATCGAAAAATTAGGAAAAGTAATAATAAATTATGATATTTAAAATTACATTTAAAAAAATAATAATATTATCTATCTATCTATACTATATATAAATGTGGGAATAGAGGAGAATAATGAGATTTTCGATATCGCCTTTAATAAAATTTAAAATATACTAAAATAGCATCAGTGATATCTAATTAGAAAATTAAATTTTATTAGTTGATTGGATATAATTTATAAAAATTATTTTTTAAATAAATACATAAAGATAATTATGAATTTTGATTATAATTTAAAATATTTATTTAGGAGAATGATAAAAAGAGAAAAAGTATATCCTTTTTTCTTTATGTTTGTATAATTTGATTGGATATATTTTTAAAAAAAAAATAGATTTTCAAATAGAATACGCATAATATTTTATTTAGGAAAGAGATAAAAAAGAAAAAAAACTATATTTTTTTATATGGTTGGAGGGAAAATTCAAGGTTTATTTGGAGATGATTTAAAAAAAATAAAATTTCAAATAAAATATTCATAATGTTTTATTTAGGAGAGAGATAAAAGAAGAAAAAACTATATATTTTTTTGTGTGTGTAGTTGTAGGCAAATTTGAGAGTTTATTTGAAATGACAGAACGTTTATTTTATTTAATCTTTTTTTATTAATGAACATATAAATAATTAAGAATTTCAAAAATTTAAAATATTATCTTTTAAAATATTATTTTTTAATAAATATATATGATAATGAGACATTTAAAAATTTTTATACTTTATTTTTTAAATATTTGATTTTATTTTGATTAAAATTTAAAATATTAAATTTAGAGGAGAGGTAAAAAAGAAAAAAACATATATATTTTTTTTTGTATGATTGTAGAAAAAAATTGATTGTTTATTTGGAAAGGATGAAACATTTCTTTTATGTAATCTTTTTTATTAATTATTGATTAATTTATTTATTTATTTTAAATTTACAACTTACAAGAAACAAAATACTTAAATAAATTTATTAATTGACCAATATTGGATCATAACATGATTTGCTTTGTAATTTGCATTTATTGACTTACTTTAATCTTTTTTTTTTGTCCATCAACATTAAATTTCAATTATGATCTTTTCAATTGAAGAAATGATTGATTTTTGAAATTCAAATTGATAATTTTTTAATGTAACTTGTTTCTTATTAAATATTTAAGGTCTCGAAAGAGTTTTATTCTTAATAATAATTTTTTATTTTTTATTTTTTTTCATTACTAAATTTAATAATTTAACTACTATCACTTTAATTTAGTAATCTTTGAAATAAATGGATGAACTCTTGATGATTAAATATTTTTAATCTTTTTAATATTTTTTCTCTTATATTTTAAATCTGTTTGACTTGAAAGAAAATAGTGTTTAATTTTGGAGTTTTAAGAATTTGTGTATATGTGCATATATTCATTTCTCTAATACACTGGATAAGTAATACTGTCACTATAGCCAAAGCGATTACCAATATCAATTATCATTTTTTCAATTTTTTTTACCTAGGAGTAAAAAATAATTTATTTTTATTTTTCATTATATTTGCATATAGATATTGATTTGGTTTGACGGCAGGGGATTGAAAATTGGGTGATGATTTGATTTTCTTTTTGGGTATTTATTAGGGTTTTAAGAATTTGTAATTATAAATTAAGGACTGAATGATTAGGTTTTTGAATGAACTTGAAGTTTATTTTGAAACTACTTTCATTATAAAAAAATAAATTAAGATCTAACGTTACAAGTAGTTTGTACGATAAAGTTTAATACAAATTAACCAATTGCATTTATTTTAATCTAAATAAAAACTTATGTTTTAATATTATACAAAAAAAAAAAAAAAAACAAATGAGTATACAATGAGTACAATCAATGTTCAACACACGTTATGAAAAAGACTAATAAGGTCGGTGCTTTGTTTCGTTATTTAAAAATTTTAAAACAAAAGATTGTAGAGAAAATAAATGGTCAATATTTTTAGTTATTTAAAATAAGAAATTTTTTTTATAACAAAATAGTAATTCGGCCTAAATATTAGTATTTGATATTGATAACAAAACAAAAAATAATTTGATTTCCCCAAGTTTTATATTTGGTACACATTTCCTATTTATAACTGCAATTGCGATAACTTCATCGCTTTTTTCTCTCTTTCCTTCTAATTTGAATCTGGAGCCGAATATAATCACCAATCCATTGTTGCAATTTTCTTAAGCTGATCTCACTAAACACCAGACTTTCCCAAATAGCAGAAAAACCCTAGCTCAGTTCGGATCTCATCGTCATGGGTGACAACACCGATCCCTTCATGCGCAACCAAAACGCCGCCGTTCGTGGCAATACCAAGGGCCAGAACCGCGCTAATGTTCTTCAGCTCAAACTGGTTCCTGCCATAAATATTTTCCTTTCCAGTCTTCTTCTTCTCTGTGGTTTATGGAATAGTTGAACCCTAGGGTTTCAAACTTTTTTTCTTTGCTTGATATTATATAAATTGGACACTTATTACATGATGATTGATTCTTATGATCTAATCAAACTCATGTTTATTGATTTTACAGATTGGACAAAGCCATCCGACTGGTTTAACAGCCAATTTGTTGAAGCTTTTTGAACCTCGACCTCCATTGGAGTATAAACCACCTCCAGAGAAGAGGAAATGCCCACCATATACTGGTACCCCTTTATTTTGTTGAACTTAATACATATTTTTGATTTGTGATATCAGTCTTTGTAGTTTGTCTTTTGGATTCTAATCCATTTTTGTTCTCTATTTTAGGCATGGCCCAGTTTGTGAGTCAGTTTGCTGAGCCCGGGGAACCTGAGTATGCACCCCCTGTACAAAAAGCCGAAACTCCAGTAGGTTTCCTTTTTCCTTGGTTTCTGTTTAAGTTGATACGCTTAGTTTGTGAATGATCCCTCTTTTTTGTGTATGATAATCCTTTGTAACTCGTTTGTTGAAGTGATTCAAAATTATGAAACTATCTTTTATTCTCAAAAAATTTTTAACATTACCAGACAAAGAATTTCTTCCTTACTAATCCAAAAAGTTCCTACTGCTTTTATTACTATGATTTTATTATGTGATTTTCAATGTTCAATGCCTTCTATTTTATTTTCCTTTATCTTTGCAAGTCGTCAAAAAACCTAAAACAGTTGTTTTTACTATGAAGTTCGAGCACAAACTAGATTGATATGGTATGTTGATAGGAACAACGAAACATCAACAAGCAGAACCTTCTATTGGTACATATCACATATAAATGATCCTAATATGAGTTTTCTACATGATTCTTTGTCTAATCTCACACATAATGACATGAACTTATACAACATGAGTTTGCGTTTCATTTATTAGAAGGAATTTGGCACTTCTTTTTGTGTCTAGAATAATCTGCTTTTATTTTCCGTGAAATTTAAGTTCTGTTTTTTGGGTCCAGGCACAAAGGAGGGCTAGAATTCACAAGTTACGACTAGAGAAGGGTGCAGAGAAGGCTGCTGAGGAGCTTCAGAAATGTGAGATTGCCTTTCTTGGTTTTACTTATTTACTAAAACCTAGAATACTAATTAGAAAATTGTTTATTTGATTTATGCAGTAACTTTTAACTCTTTTGTTCATTCAGATGATCCAAATAATGACCCAAATATTTCAGGAGATCCATACAAGACATTGTTCGTTGCTAGGCTTGTAAGTACTCTTGTCTCTTCATCAATTTTTAGTTGGATGCTTAGTATTTTGCTGCGATGATTAATGATTTCATATTATCCTCTTGCAGAATTATGAGACAACTGAGAGTAGAATTAAAAGGGAGTTTGAGTCTTATGGACCAATAAAACGGGTAGGTATTTTTGAGTATACGCAAGCGGATTTGGTAAGAGGTTATGCAGCAGCATTATTTAAGCATTTCACTTTCACAAAGAACACGTTTTTTTTTCTTTTTCAAAGTTTCTAGTTTTGAAAATTTTATAGTTCATGCCTTCTTTCTTAATGTTTTAACTGAACAAAAGATTTTCAAGGCGCTGAAGTATCTTCTATATCATGTCTATATTTGTTAATATTCTTCAATTGAACCTATGTTAATTCAACGTTAAAGCTTTCACTACTTGTAAAATTAATTTTATAATCCCTGTTAGCCAAACATGAATACAGTAGGCCCTCACAATTGCAAAAGTTCTGTATTGGTGGTAAGTGTAATTAGCGATCCATAGTTCATCTTATGTTCAGCGTCCATATGAAAGGGAGAATGTTGAGCACCTATCTGTTGTGTAATATCATCAGTGGAGTATGCAAATAATACCTCAGGTATCACTGCCAATTTACTGGTAAAGGCATGGGCTTGTTCTGCAAATCCTTTTTTTTAACTCTGCTTTAAATGTAGTTTGGGTTTAGAAGTCATTTTGGGGTGGGGAGTTGGTCCTCTTCTAGGTATTGTGTTAGTACACGGTTCTTCATGCTGAGAGATCCCTGGTAAGGGCTGTTTGCTTTGTTCTGTTCCACAAATGGAATATTTTCTACCCTTCTCCTTACTATACAATTTGAACGATGTGCTTCATCCTGCTGGCAAAGCTGAAAGTTAAGTTGAGCAGAGCAGTGGTATACTGTGCCTTTTGGCCTTTATTTTCAAGCAACGAAAGGAGACTGGCCTCTTTCCTTTTCCCTGCACTGGGTAAAACATGTTGGGAGTATTAGCATCTCTTTCTCTCTATTTGAATTTTCTTTGTAATGCATTTCCTTGCTACTAAAACTTTTACTTTTGGCTTCAAAGGCTTATCAAAACTAATCAGCAGTTGAGAAGATGTCCTGGTATTTGCTATTTTATTTATAAACTATATTTTCTTACTTAAAAACATTGTTCCCTGGTAAGGGGATATTAGTCTGTTCAAGAATTGGTAAATTTGCCACGAAATATCAGTTTTTTCTGCGACCCTAGCACTGGTGGTGATGCATCTCGCGATTGGAAGCCCTATGATTAAAAGGTGAGCACGGCTCATGAGGCATATTGCCTGTCTGCCGTGCCATTTAGGTTTTACTATTTAATACTTCCATAGAGTTGTCACTTGGTTACATAAAAATGAAAAACAAATCTTGTGGAGATCATTCATAAAGAGAAAAATTCTGACTCATAAATGTATTTTATTTATTCTTCTGATTTGAGCTTTGCAGGTCCGATTGATAACTGATAAAGCGACGAGTAAACCTAGAGGATATGCTTTCATCGAGTATATGCATACTCGAGACATGAAAGGTTTGATTTTTTTTTTTTTTAATGTAATCAGGCCTATTGATGTTTTATTGATGTACTTTTCCATATTTTTCTAATAACTATTTTCATGTCTTCGCAGCTGCATATAAGCAAGCTGATGGACGGAAGCTTGATGGCAGAAGGGTGCTTGTGGATGTTGAGCGCGGTAGAACTGTTCCAAATTGGCGGCCTCGCAGACTAGGTGGTGGACTTGGAACTACACGAGTAGGTGGTGAAGAAGTCAACCAGAGGTATTCTGGGAGGTAATTTCTCTCATTCATAACACTTTTTAGTTATATTTTGTGGATGCATACACCCCATTAATCTTTGTGCCGGTGCCTATTATATTAGAAGCTGCATCCATAATATGCAAAAATAGTTATGAATGCCAGGGGTATTTGTACTATGTATGTATTTGTACCTAAAATTTTTTATGCTTCAATTAGTGTTGTACAATGCTACAACCTTTATGGGCTCTGTAATGACTATTTACTAGCATGAGTTGATGAAATATATTAATGCTAAGCTTGAAGGTCGTATCATGTGAAATAACAATGCCTATCTTGCTTGAAATTTGATGAATTGTTATTCTGGAAAAATCTAACATGTTCATTTGACCTTCATCAGAGAAGTACAGCAATCAGGAGGATCATCTAGATCTGAGGAGCCACGGGCACGAGAAGATCGTCATATTGAACGGTAAGGTTTTCCTTTTTCATTGGAAGAGATTATTGCTGTTTCTGATTATTGATTGTTTCTTCAAAATATAAAGAGTTCAAAAGAAGTCGTGTTGAAAGGGTAGTGTTTCAGCATAAATTCTTTCTGTTGTGTTCTACCAGTGGTTGGATGAGAAATCTCATGTTCACTCGATTACTGCATTGTTCTTACTTGAATGGTTATAAATTATTTAACTGTAGCCATGGAGTTTTGTGAAGTTTTTGTTATTTGATAGTTTTATGAGTACTTTTGTTATATATGTGACTGATATATTGCATGTTGTACATATGATTGATGGGTTGCTGTATGTACATTTCAGGGAGAGGGAGAAATCTCGTGAACGAGGAAGGGACAGAGAGAGGGAACGGGAGAAATCTCGTGAGCGTTCCCATGACAGGCCAAGGGACCGTGATCATAGAGAAGATAGGCACAATCGAGATCGTGACAGGGAGAGGGACCGGGAGAGGGAGAGAGAACGTGGACGGGACAGGGATCGTGACCGGGATCGTACACGAGATCGTGATCGAGGTCGGGATCGTGGTCGTGAATATGAACGCGACCGTGACAGAGACCGTGGTCGCGACCATGATCGTGATCGCACTCGGGAGAGGGAGAGGGATTATGAAGTTGGTGAAAATGATCGTGGGCGTTCACACGATAGGGAATCCGATTATGACCGTGTTGAATCGAAGCATGAGAGGGATCGCCGTTCTGAAAGGGACTATGAGCATGCTGAACCAGAGGATGATCGTGGTTGGTATGAACAACCTGAACAGGGGCATGGGCGGCAAGATACAGAGGATGATCAGCGTTATGATCACTATGAACATCACCGAAGCAGAGGAAAATATGATCACATGGATGTTCGAGGTGACCATGACCGTTACGAGCAATATCCTGACCATGATCACGATCGTTATGAGCGAATGGACCAGGATGATTACCATTATGATCATGGAACATCAGAATCACTTGACAGAGAAAATGAATATCGGCGATCAGAGAGGTCTCACTCACGGGAGTATGATAACTGAAATTGCAAGTCTGCTGAAATATGCTGTTGTGCATTACTGGTAAGAGGAATTACGTTAACAGCTATTGCCCTTTGTCTTTCTGTTTGATTTGGTATGAACTTTATGAATTGAATGAATGAATTTTGTTGCATATTTTGATCAAAAGCCAGAGTGCTTTCTGGTCTCTGGTTTAGAAAACGTTGGATTATTTTATGTACGAGTTAATAGGATTGAAGGATATGTGGTTGTTTTTGCTTGTTTGTGTTTCTGAATCCGAAATGGAAAGACCTTGGCTTGTGTTCCAGATTACAATACCATCTCTGAATTGTGATGGGTTAGATATAATTTCTTTAATTGCAAAATCTATTGGACTGGAATTTGTTGGTCACAAGGGTATCAAAAGGTTAGGACGGTATTTTCTTCATTAAGAATGTTTATCTATAGGACTTTCCATTCTGTTTTTGCGTGGGAAGTGGATGTCTCCATTTATCCTTCAAGAGGTTGTACGGCTAGTGGACTGCACCTTCTGTTTGGCAGTTCTTTTCACGAGTATGAAACTGTGTTCTGAATGGCTTTGTAAATAGTCGGATGAGCGGCTTTAGCCTTCAGTGTAATAACATCATACTGACCAGTTCATAGATGCTGGATTTTTGTTGTATGTTTGTACTCAATTACGGTGGTTTGGTCTATGAGAAGGTTCTGCTGCAGATTAAGGAAAGTCTATTCTAGGTAATATTTTCTGTTAGTTATTAATTTTACTTATTAGTGAAAAGTGTGGAAAAATCAATAAAAGGAATACAAATTTAAAATGTGGGCAAACATAAAATGCTAGCAGTACCAACCCCGTTGGCTCCTGTAACAGTGGAATCAAAATCCTTCAACCTCAACCCAAAAAAGTCAAAAAAAAAAAAAAAATAGTGGAAAATTCTTTGATCCAGCGGTTATGTTGAATGATCAAGTGCCAATCCTCTGAAGAATGGGTAGAGCCAACGCACTTCGTGGTCCATCTTGCAGTTCGAGAACCTTTTCTCATAACATCAAAATTTATGATACGAAACCTATTTCTTAACTCAGTTAAAGTGCAAGAATATAAAGAGAAGAATAAAGGTAAAAAGAAAAGTGAAAAAAAGGACAATTCAATGATTCGATATGGCTATTGCGGTTTCTTTTGCAACATGCGATTTGGGATTAAACGCATGGGACGTTTTGTTCTAGGATCGGCAATGGATATCGTACGCCTTGTTTTGCAATTTTCATTCCCATTATCGCGCTAGGAATTTAGATGGGATAAAAAAAAAATTGAGAGCATTTTGTTTTTGTTTATTAGTTTTATTATGATCCAAAATTTTTTGTATAAATGTTAATGAGGTATGGTCTAATTGGTCTTTCTACTTTTTTTTGCTCTTTTTTTTTTTTTTCAAGGTATGAATTCTTAGTAATTTAACCTACAATGCTTCCACTTTTAACATCTTTTTGTGACAAGCTTTCAGTTCAAATTTTAGTGGTCTGAATTTGCAGGCATAACTTGATGAACAATCAAGTAAAGGGATACAGTACAGACCGCCAATGTGATGTGAGCCACTAAATAGAGAGAGTTTTTGTATGCAAGTGAGAAAAATTTATGAAGAAGAAACCAACAAGCATTCAAACCCTATGAAGCTTCTTAGCTATATGCCACAAAACGGGCTAGCATTGGTCCTTTTTGGCCTTTTTGGTCCCAATTTGAAATTGTACGGTGCCTGCAATTGCTATAACTTGTGTTGTTCAAAGCTGCTTCTTCGAAATTTCCCTACAATAATTTCTCTTTTTCAACTACAAAGTAACTTGTGCTTATGGGAATTTTTCCTTTTCTAAAATAATTAAAGTAAGTAAAAGGAAAGGTTAGACTGTGATTTGCTCGATTCAGAACATTACCTCAATCAGAAACAAATATATGAAGCTTCTTCCATCATAATAACATCAAATAGAAAATAGCTAAGTGGTTAGTTGATATTGGTACGATTGGAATAAAGAAATTGATTGGTTGACCTTGCAAGAACATGGTCTACAGCTACTATAAAAAAAACATTGGGGGTTTTGATAACCAAAGAAACAAGTTGTAATAGTTAACATACTTCGCTTCAGTTTCCAAGAAATTGCAAGCTACAGTGATTTATTTTTTAAAACACAATAAAGTATAGATGCATTAAAAATGGGCAACTTTAACCATTACACGGAGGAATAAGAAGTCTTAAATTCGAATCCTCTCGATAAGCAGTGGATCTAGAAAAAAAAAAATTTTCTGGAGTCAATATAAAATGTATAAATAAGTAATAAAATATTAAAATAAATAATTATCTAAATTTTTTTTCTATATTTTTAATCTTTTTGATAAAATATCCAATGAGTTTTGAAAGAAAAACAATAAACAAGCAATTCCTATGAAAGTTTTAGTTTTAATAACAAATATAACTTACAGAATTAAAATATGGATACCTCAAATTGCCTGAAATATTTATAATACAATTTGAAATTAGGAAAAATTAAAGAGTTAGAACTACAAAAGTGTAAGAGATGAACTACTGAAAAAAATTGAAATGATGATGAGAGAAAAAAAGTTTTATTTGACGTAGATTACACAAGTCCTCCATTTTTCATATATTTCAATTTCTAAAAATATTGTTTTAAAAAATTTATTTTTAACTTTAAACTCGCTAATGGTAGTGTCTTATTAGGAAGTTTAATTTTTTTTTTTTATTTTTTTAGAAAAGAGGGGTTATTGACTCTTCATTTCACAACGTACATCTGCCACTACTCTTGACCTACCAATTAATTAAAAGGAAAGAGTTACCTCTGTTGTGTAGACGGTAATATTCTTTCTGTTTGTCGGATCTCTTAATAAATTAAAAAATAAATAACTAAACAAATTATGCTTATCGGAAGTGTGATTAAAGACACAAATTTCAGAACCAAAAGCTTTGTTTCCCTATCTATTTCAGAATACAACTTTTTAGGGGGACAAATTGCTTAGTAGCTTATTGAGAGACGCCTAACCGTCCAAATCAGGCGATCAATCACTTAATTCCTCCTAATTCTTCTTCTTCTTCTGTTTTTTTTTTTTTTTTTTTTTTTTTTTTTTTTTGGCATCATGAACCATGTTTCTTTCCCCTTTCCTTTTTAGCTGTCAATGGACACAGTACCCTCCTTGTTAGAAGTTGTAAACTGAGTTAAATTTAGCTGGACCCAAAATCTAAAATGCTACTTTAACCTTGATTATATTTTTTGTACACTTGAATTCATAAATATTTTTAATTAAAAATTTTATTATATGATATAAAAATTTGTTAAAAATTATATGAAAATACTTCACTAGCTACTTGATGAATCATAACATTTTATTAATGAAGTTCAAGTAACTTGATTCATTTATATTCGAGTAAGTAATGTGTGTAATCTCTAAGTTGGCTTACGATTAAGCTCAATATAAATTGGAATCAGTTAAAATGAAATTAAATTAGGAATAAAAATGAAATACTCTATCTTTGTAAATTCTGATTAAAGGAGCCAAATCTAAAGCTATTGGATGCATGCAGGTACTATTGAGGTTAGGAACAAAACTTGTCAGCTGAAGAACAGTAAAACATTACTAAATCTTACTTTTATTTTAATTTAATTTTAAAATTTCAATGGTCACCTTTGTTAGATGCTGACCAGTTAAAAACAAGATGCAGAATCATTTAGGTGCAGTCCATATCAGGGGACCAGAGAGAGAGAGAGAGAGAGAAAGAGAGAGATGCACAAAGAGAGTTATATATACACTTATATATCTAGAAGCTGGGCATATCCTCAGAGTACACTCCCTTATTTGTTTCAGATTTTCTCTCCCTGCATAAGAATTGCTCATACCATAGACCATAAAAATCAAAACAAAGAACAAAGGGGACTGAAACCCATTGTTACAAGCCAACAATACGCTCTCTCCCAAAGCTTCCAATAGTCTTGCACCAACCAAAATAGCCAAAATGGTGCTAAGTGTCAAAAGAGTTTCAGTAATAGGAGCAATGGTGATATTCTTTGGTCTAATGGTTATGGGCAGTTTTACTAATGCAGAAAGACTACTGAAAGAACAAAAACCAAAAATTTTGGTTGAGAAAGAAATGGAACCTAGTTTTCTTCAAAAAATGGCTCATTTCTTGTGGCAGAGTGGCAAGTCCTCTTATGATCCTGTTTGGCCAGTGAGTTTTTGTTTACTATTCTTGCATTGATTATTTCCAACAAGTTCTTATGACTAATATAAATAAATATGTAAATTTGTAACAGGAGATGGAGTTTGGTTGGAAAATTGTGGTAGGATCAATAGTTGGGTTCCTGGGTGCAGCACTGGGTAGTGTTGGAGGTGTTGGAGGTGGTGGAATTTTTGTTCCTATGCTCACCTTGATTATAGGTTTTGATCCCAAATCTTCCACTGCCATTTCGAAGTGTAAGCAACACTTACTTTTTTAATTCAAATCTCAATACTTAGGGCTTGTTCGGCAAAATTAACTATTTTAATAACTGTTAGCTGTTTTAGTAGTTTTTAGCTGTTTGAGTAGCTGTTTGAGCAGCTTTTCATAAAACGCTAAAAACTAAAAGTTTTAGGGGTTAACCTTTTATAAAACGCTAACAAAACTTCTAAAAGTTAGTTCAAATGCTATGTTATCGAACACTATAAAAAATAATATATAGCATTTATGATTTGACTGGTCAAAACAATAAAAACTACTCGAAAAGTTGTTGCACAACACAGTCTTAAAACAACACTCACTCTTATGCCAGCAGTGACAAATGCTAAATTCTATTCCCTTCCATATTATGTTTTTCAATTACTTCTGTTACTAACTTGTGATTTGATTTTCTGATTGTAGGTATGATAATGGGTGCTGCAGGATCAACAGTATACTACAACCTAAGATTAAGGCACCCAACACTTGACATGCCCCTTATAGACTATGACCTTGCTTTGCTTTTTCAGCCCATGCTTATGCTTGGAATTAGCATTGGAGTAGCTTTTAATGTCATGTTTGCTGATTGGATGGTAACAGTTTTGCTTATTATCCTCTTCATAGGTAAAAAAGAAAAAACCAAGAAATTGATAACACTTCTTCTGATTAAAGAAACCAAAGCAGCGATTCCAAAAACAAGTAAATAAACAAATCTACTTATGGCAGGTACATCAACTAAAGCTTTATTCAAAGGAATAGATACATGGAAGAAAGAGACAATGATGAAGAAGGTAAAAGGTTTTATGTTTGCTGGTTCTTGAGCTTTCTTTATAGTGATCTCTTTTGTATTTTCGTGCTTATTAATTCACCTTTTGGTTGAGATTCAGGAAGCAGCAAAGCAATTGGAATCAGAGTCCAAACCTGGTGGTGAGTGTTTCATTGTTCAAATATACAAATCCAAACACAATATTGAAATTCAGAAATGGGTATAAATTTTAAGAAAAATATTGAAAAAACTCAAATAATTTGCAGATGGACAAGATTACAAACCACTCCCGAGCGGTCCAACAGCTCTCTCAAATGATGAAGAGGTTGCTGAATTTTCCATACCCTTTTCAAAAAAATCCTTAATCACACTACTATTCTTGTTTTTGTTGCTATTGGTGCTTACATTTTCTATAATTCTGTTCAGATTCCTCTACTTCAAAACATTTACTGGAAAGAAGTAGCATTGCTGGTGTATGTATGGTTAGGCTTTCTTGCTGTTCAAATTGTTAAGGTGAGCTACCTATTATATAACATTTCAAGAATTAAATACCAAATAAATTATAAACCAAGCGCCAATCTTAAACCCAAGTGTCAAAACTAAACGGGCTAATAGATTATAGGAAGGTCCCCAAATCTGAAGCGGGCAATGTGGAACAGAGAGATTGAATTGGCTTTTTAGATGTTTTTAAACGTGTACTATCTTTTTGCAGTCATATGCTAAAACCTGCTCCATGACATACTGGATTCTTAACGCCTTACAGGTGAGATCTGAAACCTGAAAAATTATGACAAAATTACCTTCAAGTCGAAAATTTCTACTATAATGTAATATTTGAATGCTGTACAGATACCAATTGCAGCCTCAGTTACTATTTTCGAAGCCATATGTTTGCGGAAAGGGACAAGAGTTATAGCATCAAAGGGAAAAGAAATCACAAATTGGAAGTTTCATCAGATTTTTCTTTACTGTTCCTGTGGTATAATAGCTGGTATGGTAGGTGGCTTGCTTGGGCTAGGAGGCGGCTTTATCTTGGGACCTCTTTTCCTTGAACTAGGAATTCCTCCTCAGGTACAACACATGAAAAAAACTTTCCAGAATCAATATATAATAAACTATAATAAGGAGAGTTTATTCAGAATTTTAACAGTGATCAATTGAAAAAAAAAAAATACACGTGTATCAAACGAAATTAAGAAAAAAAGATAGCAATTGACCACCTTTCTATAATGTAGATCCGCTACTATATATAGGGGCTTACATAGTTCATAATGGAGTTCCATGTGGGAAGTATGCAATATATATATGCATAAAATAAATAATATTGTATCCTTCTCAGGTGGCAAGTGCAACATCTACCTTCGCAATGGTATTCTCATCATCTATGTCAGTTGTTCAGTACTACTTTCTCAATCGCTTCCCTGTCCCATATGGTAAGTGAAAATAATTTGTAAAAGACACAAATATTTGATAATAACTGGTACAATTCAAACTTGGGACCTCCTAACAGAAACGAAATGTTTGCTTACATTAATTTTTTTATTTTATTTTATTTGCAGCTACTTATTTTGTTATAGTTGCAACATTTGCTGCCTTGGCCGGGCAGCACGTAGTGAGAAGGATTATTGCCGTTCTTGGAAGAACATCAATAATCATTTTCATACTGGCTTTGACAATTTTTGTCAGCGCAATCAGTTTAGGTATCATAAGTTATCTCCAGAATCGTTTTTAATTTTCATTTTCAAGAAGTAATTCTAAGTCTTACAATTGGATACTGCAGGTGGAGTGGGCATAGCAGATATGGTTGAGAAGCTGGAAAACGAAGAGTATATGGGATTTGAAAATCTTTGTTACTAAGAAGTTCAGTTATATCAGAGTACAGCAGATTGGGATTTGGATTTTTCTCAGTAGATAACAACACTACAAGCAGCTTCTTCTTCTTCTTCTTCTTCTTCTTCACAGTTGAATTTCAAGTTAAGAGATATATATATACATATATAAATGTTATTGAACATTTGATTATTGTATGTAAAAGTTTCAGCTAAAACTTGTGTGGCTGAGCTTCTTCATGTTTTTCCTTTTTCACTTGCGTCTTATTACTATTGTTTCTCCCGATAAATTTTTTGCAACAAAGCTGCATTTCATGAACTATTATTTGAGATAGAACTTTTATCCATTATATTTAATTATAATCATTACTGTTTCCAGTAATATGAATATTAAATATAATGTTGTATGTCTTACTGTTTAACTGAATCTTGTGGGATAATTTCTCTCTCAACTTTTCAAATAATTGCAATTTCACTCTGAATTAACATTTGTATTCTAGACGATCTTGATCAACAATTGCATTTATATAATAATTTGCTTTTAACGTGTAGTTGTAACCCAGAAGCAAATTAGGACGCCCATAAACTTATTGATGTATTGGAATTGTACCCTATAAGATAAAAGTAAATGCAACATGGATTGTTTGAATTAAATGGGAAACAAATGCTATAACCTAAGAATTCAAACAATAAACAAGAACGTTAAGCCCGAGTATTCTTATAATAAACAAGAAAATCAAGATTGGGCCTTTTATTTTAGAACTAAATCAACTTTAAGATGCAAAAAATATGAGTTCAACGCTAATTTAATGTTTACTCTTCGTACAACAACAAATATGGTAATTCCTTTGCCATTGTCAATTGTCACTATTTAATTTCCTATAAAGGGAAGAGAAATAACGACTCAGAGAAAAAATGGGCAAAATGATTAATTTTCCCTTTTAATTGAAATAGTGTGTTGTGCATTTAACAAGCTTGGATTAGTTAGACCGTCTATATTTAATTATTTTAATTGAAATCCCAATATTAAATTTCTTCTAGTGTGCAATTGCAATATATCAACAAATTTAAGATGCCCTAAATCACTTTTAGAGTGCAGTTGCATATTAAAAGCATATTGGAGAGTAAATGCAGAGAGTAAATACATATAGGTTGATAAATTTAAGATGCTCAGAGTGCAAATGTAAATTTAGAATGAAATTACAATTACTTTAAAAGTTTGTGGTAAAATTAATGATTAGGGTATTTCCATTTATTTAACATTCCAAGAAGCTTTATCATACAAGTTCTATCTTTCTTTTCATTAGTTAAAATAGGTCAAATGCATAAATTCACCTCTGTCAAAAATCTTGTGGCATAATTTACTTTTACTTTGACTTGTTAGAAACTTCAACTTACAAAATTGCACTTATTGAACAATTCAACTTGCATGGTAGCGGACATCCACTTTCCATTTAATGTCATCCTAGGCAGGCTCGCTGATGATGCCTTATTTTTACATGAAAGGAAAATCGAGAACGAGCTTGGTTGGATTTTATTTAGTAAAATGATTTTCTTTTATTAAACTCATTTATTAATCCTCATAAATGGCGATCCTTTAAAAAAAAAAAAAGGGATTTGTAAAAAAATCTCTTATATTGGTAAGAGTTTTAGTTTGGAGTCGCCACCCTATTTAGGAAAAATTCTCGAATTATTCGACTAACTCGGTTTTAAACCAGAGATAGGGTTTGGGAGTTAGGTATGATATTGGGAAGGTATTAGGCACCTATATCACCTAGTTAAACCGGCCTCCTCGTTATCCATTAATTCACAATAATTTAATAATAATATTAATTAGAATTGAGGTGTAAAATGTATTTTAATGCAATTTTTGAAAATCATGTCAATCATGCAAATTGGTGAAGCACATAAAACATAAAATATGCATCCATAAGAAAGGAGGGAGGAGAAAAGAATACAACCAATCTCCTAAAATACAATCTACCCTTGACCCTCTCAAAATTTTCCAAATCCCAATTAATAGTACAAACAAGCAATTATTAGGAATCCCCTTTACATTTAACCAATACAAAATAAAACCAAAGCAATAAAAATCATCCATAAAACATAAATACAAATTGACATTCATAGAAATACAATCCCATATATAGAATCATAAAACATTCATTTATTCAACTAATGATTAAAATGATGCATGTTTATGTTCTAAGGTTAATGTATAATGAGTTAGTGCAACAATAATCATAATACAATGAATAAAAGGGCGTAAATTTAAAGCACAAAATATTAAAACTGCTTAAAAGTAAATGAAATTAAATTAAAGCAACAAATTTAAAGATTAAAACAAGATTAGAGTTCAAGATCTTGATGTTCATCATGAATGATGAGCAAATGCATCCATCACTATTCAAAATCTTATTTATTGATGTTTATTAAATCCATTTGTGGGCAAAAATGTGTCACAAATCAATAAAGTCTGGAGCTTTGCCATTGGATATCCGAATCGGGTCAGTTTTATTGTTATTTATTAATCTGGACCTCTGAAATGAAGTGCCTGGTGCCATAGAAAAAGTGGCGTGCACGACATAAGTGTGGCGTGCGCCACACGTAATAGCGCCAGGCCTTTCCCTGATCAGGAAGGTCACAGATTAAAATAAAGTTTAAAGGGGTGAGTCTGTGGGGAAGTGGCACGAGCCACTAGCTTGTGGCGCACGCCACACGTAGTGGCTTGCGCCACTGTGGTCTCAATGCGCCATTTCAACCTAGACTCCCTCTTTTGGTTGATCTCGGGTTTCCTCACAACCAGGCACAAGAATGGTGATTTAACACCAAAATAAAATGAAAAAGAGGTGCAAAAAGAGATTAAAGGCCCTTAGAAACTACCTTTTTGAAGATTTCCAAGGATTTGTATAAGAATGGATGAGAGAAATTCAAAGGTTGAGTTTTTGATCCAAGAATCTGAGTTTGAGATTAGATAAATGTGTTTTTAGAATTTTTAATGAATCCTTAAGGATTTTTTGATCAAAAATAGATGTTTAATAACATAGATCAAAGTATGAACACAAGTTCTTCTTTGATTCTTAGTTGAGTTTTGAAAATGATATAGTTTCCTTAAGGTTTCCAAAAAATCTTCCTTCAACACAATCCAATGCCCTATTTATAGACAAATGGGGATATGTTGCCCTACTTTAGGGCTCATGTGGCAATACGCCACTGGTAGGCCTCAAAATAGGACCCGACCCATTTTTATAAAATCAGATTGGGTGGCACGTAAAATGAGGTAGTGCACTGGCGGGCTTGATGCGCTTCTTGGGTCCGATTTCGTCGCTAAACGCCCGGTTACGCGAAAAAATAAAATGGTTAAATACGTGTATTATCTCAGCAATGGAACATTGGTCCGAAAATCGGGACGATTGGAAATCCCGATCCAAACTTATGTAAAAATGGTTTATGATCACTAGGCCAGTAGGGGCAAAATTTGAGGGTCTACACCTGCCCTATATGAGTTGGAAGCAGTTACGTGTATTGAGTATCTCACTCTAAAATTTTACTGTGATAATAATGAGATTATTGCTATGAAGGGGGATCAAAAGATAACTCAGGAAGCATACATGGTAGCACTGAAAGGGATACCTCTTACCCTACCCATTATGTGGATGCCAGAAGAGGAAACACACACAATGCCAGATGAGCATCAACCTTGTGACATACTCAGATACACCTCGGCTTCAAGCCCACGCCTATGGGCGAACTGGTCAAATGGGAGGTAGAACTATGGAAACATTTATAACTTTGGGAGCTGAACTGCTTATGGAAATACAAAGCAGTATTAGAAAGGTGTTGGAAGACAATGTCAACAGTTTAGCATGGACGGCTAAAGACATAATTGGGATTAATCCCGACATCATATCCTATAAGCTCAGTATTGATCCAGACTACAAGCTTGTGAAGCAAAAGAAGTAAAGTCATGGACTGGAAAGGCAACAAGCCATAGTGGTTGAGGTAGATAAGTTGTTACAAATAGGATTTTACCGATTTGGTTGGCGAACGTG
The DNA here is from genome assembly GCF_041381405.1 of Jatropha curcas. Taxonomy (NCBI): domain Eukaryota; kingdom Viridiplantae; phylum Streptophyta; class Magnoliopsida; order Malpighiales; family Euphorbiaceae; genus Jatropha; species Jatropha curcas. Next base: position 8,677,467 of record NC_143154.1, on the reverse strand, counting down.
GTGCTAGTACCGAAGCCCAATGGAATGTTGAGGCTATGTGTAGATTTTACCGATTTGAACAAGGCATGCCCCAAAGACCCCTACCCTCTGCCTAACATAGACCAATAAGTAGATTCAATAGCTGGCTATGAAGTATACATCTTCATAGATGCAGCTGCTGAATACCACCAAATAAGGATGAACAAGCTAGATGAAGAGAAGATGAGCTTCATTATAGATAGGGGGATTTATTGCTACCAAATGATGCCCTTTGGTCTAAAAAATGCAAGAGCCACATACAAGAGATTGGTCAACAGCATGTTCCAACACTAGATAAGGCGAACGGTAGAGGTATCTATAGACGACATGATCATTAAAAGTACTCAGGTTGCAAACCATCCCAAGGACTTGGAAGAAGCATTTGAAATCTTAAACAAGTTCAATATGAAATTGAATCCAGACAAGTGCACATTCAGGGTAGAAGCAGGCAAGTTTTTGGGTTTTGTGATATCATAATGGGGTATAAAGGCGAACCCTGAGAAGATCAAGGAAATTGATAGGTGTTATTTTTACAATATTTTTAATATAGTTCTTATTAGGAATTTTAGTAATTTTAATCACTTTAACTAATTTTCACTTTGTTTTATTTATGTTTTTGTTCAAAGATTCCTTGAATCATAATCCACTTGATCTTAAAGAAATTTGCAGGATTTTGGCACAGAAAAGAGCATTATAAAGCAAAACACTTAGGCTCTGGCACGCCCTGCCCGTGCAAATCAGCACGCCCGTGCTGAACTTAAGGAAAATCAAGTGGAGACTCAGACTCTAGCACGCCAAGCCTGTGCTATCTGGTACGCCCGTGCCTGAAAGAACCTTATCAAGCACGCCCATGATGCATTTCATGCTGAAAAGACAGAGCCTAGCACGCCCTGGCCGTGCTATGGGGCACGCCCGTTCCACAGATTTTTCTTTGGACGTGTTACGCAGCACGGCCCGTGCCGAGCCATCCATAAAACTCAGGCCCTGACACTCCCAGACCGTGCAAAATAGCACGCCCGTGCTACAAATTTGATGCTGTCTTGAATTATGAACGCCAGCCAGTCTCTATAACTTACATGGGCCCACCTCAGATATTTTTCTGACGTGCAAATCAAGATCTAATCTTATTTAGGAAGATGGAAGAGTCCTAATTGAGAAGAAATCCAAAGCCTAATTAGTTTCATATCTCCAAAAAGATTTCTTACTTAATAAGGATTCTATTTCCTAAACGGAGTCAGGTTTTCTCCCAAGAAGTCTATATAAAGAGAGGGCATTTCATTGTAAAGGACATCTCCAGTCTTTGATAATTTGTGCACATTGTTTCTTTTCTCTCTCAAGGACTTCAAGCATTCAAGATTCGTGCCAAGATTCAAGGAAGCCGTCCACGTATCTGTTGCCTAGTTTTTATTTCTAAACTCTTAATCTTGTTTTACTTTTCATTATTCACATTGATTATGAAGTTTTATTCAAGTATTATTGAGTTTTATTTAATTACTATGTCGAACTAAATCCTCATACTAGGGATTTGATGTAGTTTGAATTCTTTTCCAATTTATAATATTAGATTTGTTTATCTTTATTCAAAGTATAATTTATTATTGAACTTAATGCTTCCAGGCAGAGTTTTTCCCCTAGATTGATTTATTTCATTATTCACTTTCGGGAGAAGGGTTTTTGATATGGACAAGGTATAAATTACATGAGAATAATAACTTGATGCGGAAGCTTTATGGCTTGACTCATGGGGGGTTTTTATAAGTTAATGACCTTAGGTTATGAATTCACAAAACAAACCACAAAACTTAATGATTTAATTCATGTTTGATTACACTATTGGAAGATAGGTAATTAAATTGAATTAGAATAGCTAACAAAACATCGGGAGAGCTTGTTAGTGATTCTAGGGTTGTTTCTCCGACTTGAACAATTAAAATTGATTAACAAACTAATAAAATAAATTGGATGGAGTTAAGTGAAATCAAAATCCCTAGGAGTTTTAAAATCCTTGATTTCTTTCCTTCAAATACTATTGCTTGAGTTATTTTTGTTCTCTTTTAAGTATTTATTTTTCTTACAATAATTCTCCCTTATTGCCGTTTAAATAATAATAGGTTAACATAATTTTGGTACTTGATACACAATCCCTGTGGAGACGATACTTTACTCACTCTATATTACTTGCTGCGATTTCGTGCACTTGTGAAAAATCACTGTCAAGTTTTTGGCGCCGTTGCCGGGGATTGGCGTTATCAATATCAATACTAATTACCCTATTGTTAATTTAAACATTTATTCTTCTTTTTTTTTATTTAATTTTTATTTTAAAAGAATTATTTCAGGTGTTTATGCAAAGAAGATCAGGTAGGACTGAACCCCTAATCTTTGATCAAGAAATTGAAAAGACTTGTCGTAGGAACAACGGTGTTAGAAGAGCACGTGAAAGCAAACCCGAACAGCAAGCAGTCATGACAGATCAAGTCAATTCAGAATACAGAACTCTACCTCAGAATCATGTCCGCACCTTGCGGGATTACACAACACCTTCTCTTAATGGAACAACCTCAAGTATCACAAGATCTCGGGTGGAAGCTAATAATTTTGAAATTAAACCTGCAATTATGCTTTCCACCACAATTCAATATGGTGGTTTACCTAGTGAAGATCCTACCGTTCATATCACAAATTTCCTGGAGATTTGCGATACCTTCAAACAGAATGGTGTTTCCGAGGATACCATAAAACTAAGACTCTTCCCTTTCACTCTTAGGGATAAAGCACGATCTTGGTTACAATCATGCCTTGCTGGAAGTTTTACAATATGGGAGAAATTAGCCTAAAAATTTTTAGCAAAATTCTTTCCATCTTCAAAGACCACAAAACTGCGCAATGAGATAATGATCTTTGTCCACCATGATCAAAAAAGTTTGTACGAAGCTTGGGAAAGATTCAAGGACTTATTGAGAAAGTGCCCACATCACAGTTTGCCTAAATGGTTACAGGTACAAACTTTTTATAATGCGTTATCTCTTAACATTAAAATCACTCTAAATGCAGCTGCAGGTGGATCTTTTGAAAGAAAAGAAATTGATGAGGCATATGACCTAATAGAAGAGATGGCAAGCAATAGTCATTACCAAAATAGCTCTGAAAGAAAGAAGTCTGCAGGAGTCTATAAAATAGATGCCATTACAACACTCAATGCCAAGGTAGATAATATGAAGAAAGTTGGACTTATTGACTACTAACCCTGTCAACTCTATTATGCAAGTTTATGATAGGTGTAATGGGCAATATGGGATTGGAGAATGCATGCTAGACTCTTTAAATCCGCAAACCTTGGAACAAGTAAACTATATGATGAATCAAGGAAGGAAGAATTACCCATACTCCAATTCTTATGATAATAGGTTGAGGAATCACCCTAATCTTTCATATGGGAATCCCAACAATGCCTTGAACGCACCACCAGGTTTTATACCTCAAGAGAAAAAATCTCATGATGATCTCCTTACTGCTCTTTCTAAATTGCACATGGACTTCATGAACGAAACCAGAGAAAACAATAAAATCCAGCAAGCTGCGATAAGAAACTTAGAGATCCAGCTAGGACAGTTGCAAACATGATGGCATCCCAACCTCAAGGTACGTTACCTAGTAATACCGAAAAGAATCCTAAAGAGCAGGTACAAGCTATCACCTTGAGAAGTGGCAAATAGTTAGAAGAACCACCAAAGATAGAAAAGAAAAAAGGAAGAGCAGAAAAAAGTTCCCATCATTGACCTAGAAGAGCAAGAGGAAGTGGAACCCTATGTTCCACCTGTTCCTTTCCCACAAAGGTTAAAGAAAGCACAAGATGACAAAAGCTTCCTAAAAGTTCTTGATTTGTTCAAAAAGCTTCAAATCAACATTCCTTTTGCTGGAGCTCTCGCTCAAATGCCCAGCTATGCAAAATTTCTAAAAGAGATCCTGAGCAAGAAACGAAAAATTGATGATCAAGGAATGATAATGTTAACTGAGGAGTGTAGTGCAATTATTCAAAATAAATTGCCTCCAAAGTTAAAAGATCCAGGAAGTTTTTCTATCCCTTGTAATATTGGTAATCTTGATTTTGAAAAAGCTTTAGCAGATTTAGGTGCTAGCATTAACCTTATGTCTTATGAAGTTTTTAAGATGCTAGGGATGGGAGAACTAAAACCAACAAGGATGTCTCTGCAATTGGCAGATCGATAGATCAAATATCCAAGAGGAATTGTAGAAGATGTGCTCGTAAAGGTAGGTACATTTATCTTCCCTGTTGATTTTGTTATTCTTGACATTGATGTAGATAGAGAAGGATCCTTAATCCTTGGAAGACCCTTTCTTGCAACTAGAAGAGCGTTGATTGATTTATATGAGGGCAAATTAACTTTAAGGGTTGGTCAAGAGGAAATTGATTTTGATGTTCTTAAACCTTGTAAACTTCCTATAGATTATAATGACTGCTTTCGAATTGATGTTGTTGATGAATGTGTGGAAAACACTTTGCATATTAAGACTAAAGATGACATTAATGATTCAAGCATCATGGATGAGAAAGAGAGTAAACCACCAAAGCAAGAACTGAAACAACTTCCATCTCATTTAAAATATGCATTCTTAGGTGAAAATAATTCTTTTCCTGTTATTATTTCTTCTCACTTAACACTTGATCAAGAGGAAAGGTTGTTGCAGGTTCTTCGAAAACATAAGAAAGCTCTAGGGTGGTCAATTTTAGATTTGCAAGGAATAAGCCCAAGTGTATGGATGCACAAGATTCTGATGGAGGAAGATTATAAACCTTTAATTGAGCATCAAAGAAGATTAAATCCAAATATGAAAGAGGTAGTTAAGGCTGAGATCATAAAACTTTTGGATGCTGGCATTATCTATCCAATTTCCGATAGCAGTTGGGTAAGTCCTGTTCAAGTTGTTCCAAAGAAGGGAGGTATGACAGTTATCTCTAACAAAAACAATGAGTTAATTCCCACTCGAACAATCACAGGTTGGCGTGTGTGCATTGAATATAGGAAGTTGAACAAAGCAACACGTAAAGATCACTTCCCTTTACCCTTTATTGATCAAATGCTTGAAAGACTTGCAGGTTATCCCTATTATTGTTTTTTGGATGGTTATTCAGAATACTTCCAAATACCTATTGCTCCTGAAGATCAAGAGAAAACCACTTTCACTTGCCCTTATGGTACCTTTACTTATAGGAGAATGCCTTTTGGATTATGCAATGCTCCTACAACTTTTCAAAGATGCATGATGTCTATATTATCTGACATGGTTGAAAAATTTATTGAAATATTCATGTATGATTTTTCTATGTTTGGTTCCTCTTTTGATACACGTCTTTATAACCTATCTTTAGTTATGCAGCGATGTGAGGACACTAACCTTGTTTTAAATTGGGAAAAATGTCATTTTATGGTTAGTGAAGGTATTATTCTAGAGCATAAAATCTCACAAAAAGGAATTGAAGTGGATAAAGCCCAAATCGAGGTAATTGAAAAGTTACCTCCTCCAAATTCAGTGAGAGGAATAAGGAGCTTTCTTGGCCATGCAAGATTTTATAGGAGATTTATCAAGGACTTATCCAAAATCACAAAACCTCTTTGTAATTTATTAGTTAAAGATGTCCCTTTTGATTTTGACAAAGAGTGTTTGAATGCTTTTAGCAGGTTGAAGAAAGAGTTGATTTTAGCTCCTATCATTGCTACACCAGATTGGACTCTTCCCTTTGAACTTATGTGTGATGCTAGTGATCATGCTGTTGGAGCTGTTCTTGGGCAAAGAAAGGAAAAGAAGTTGCATGTTATTTATTATGTCAGTCGCACATTGAATGATGCACAATTAAATTATGCCACCACTGAAAAAGAACTTCTAGCTATTATTTTCGCTTTTGATAAATTTAGGCTTATCTGATTGGAGCTAAAACAATAGTATACACTGATCACTCTGCCATTAAGTATTTATTGGAAAAGAAAGATGCAAAGCCTAGACTAATCCATTGGGTTCTTCTTTTGTAGGAATTTGATCTAGAGATTCGTGATAAAAAAGGAACCGAGAACCTCATAGCAGACCGCTTATCCAAGCTCGAGTTGGGGGAAGAAGAGCAAACAGAATTACAAATCAATGAAGACTTCGCCCATGAACATCTTCTCTTCTTGGTAAACACACAAGCTCCATGGTATGCCGATATAGTTAACTACCTTGTTTGCAAAATAATTCCTCCCAATCTTTCTTATCAACAAAAGAGAAAGTTCTTTCATGAGCTCAAATATTACTATTGGGAGGAGCCCTTATTGTTCAAATATTGTAGTGATCAGCTCTTTCGACGATGTATACCAGAAGAAGAAATGGAAAGTGTCCTTCGATTCTGTCCTTTAATGGAGTGTGGGGGACACTTTGGAGCAAGCAAGACGGCAGCACGTATCTTGGAAAGCAGTTTGTATTGGCCTAACCTATTTAAAGATGCTTTTAACTTTGTTCGTCTTTGTCATCGTTGTCAAAGGTTAGGTAACATCTCAAAGCGACATGAGATGCCCTTAAACAGTAGCCTTGAAGTAGAGATCTTCGATGTTTGGGGTTTAAATTTTATGGGACTTGATCCATCGTCTTACTCCAACCGATACATTCTAGTAGCGGTGGACTATGTCTCGAAGTGGACGGAAGCTGTTGTCCTACCCAATAATGATGCCAAAAGTGTGATGAACTTCATCAAGAAGTATATTTTTACACGTCATGACACCCCAAGGGCAATAATCACAGACGGAGGTAAGCACTTTTATAACAAGTACTTAGATTCCCTTCTTTCAAAATATGGTGTTACTCATTGTGTAGGTACTCCATATCACCCTCAAACAAGTGGACAAGTGGAAGTCACTAATAGGGAAAATCAACAAGATTCTGGAGACCACAGTTGGACAATCTAGGAAGGACTGGTCTAAGAAACTCGATGATGCTCTATGGGCTTATAGAATTGCATTCAAAACACCAATTGGTATGTCTCCATATCGCATGGTCTATGGTAAGGCTTGTCACCTCTCTGTTGAGTTGGAGCACAAGGCATATTGCGCAATCCAATTTCTTAGCTTTAATGTTAAGGAAGTTGGTCAAAAACGGTTGCTTCAATTAAATATGATGGATGAAATGCGCCTACATGCTTATGAGAATGCCAAAATCTATAAGGACCGCACCAAACAATGGCATGATAAGCACATTATCCTAAGGAATCTAAAGGTAGGACAACAGGTATTGCTCTATAACTCCAGACTTCATCTCTTTCCAGGTAAGTTGCGCCCTAGATGGTTTGGTCCATTCACGATCAAAGAAATTTTTCCACATGGGGCCATTGAAATAGTGGATGGTGACAGGAGTTTCAAAGTTAATGCTCAACGCTTAAAGGTTTATCAAAATGAAAACTTTGATCCAGTCAAAAACACCATCAGTCTTGTTTAGCTTGAACCTGGTTGAGTGCGTTGAGCTTAACGACGTTAAACAAAAGTGCTTGTGGGAGACAACCCATATTATTTTCTAAATCTTCTTATTTCAATTTATTTTTGTTATCGCTGTTACAAATTTCCCAAAAATTTTCTCTATAATTGTTTCTTTGTTTCAGTAAAAATTCTTTCAGGATCGAGTTGAAGTCTACAAGATAGCACGCCCTAGCCGTGCTCATCAACACAACGGTGCTTCACGGAGGTGAAAATCACTCTTGAAGGTCATAGGCTAGCAAGCCCTGACCGTGCTCATCAGCACGACTGTGCCGCAAAGAAGTGGGAATCCCCTTGAAGGTCAGAGGCTAGCACGCCCTGACCGTGCAATACAGCACGTCCATGCTAATATAAGATAAGGAATTGCAGCTTGCATGCCCAAACCGTGCTCCAGGACACGCCCGTGAGTCCAAAAAGGAGAAAGTCGCTTCGCAAGTCAGAGCCACACACGCCCCAGCCGTGCCCTCCAGCACGCTCGTGCCAGGTAAGCCAAAGATTTCTTCTACAGGTTAGAGGCACGCACGCCCAAGCCATGCTTCCAAGCACGCCCGTGCCCGCAAATCGCCATAGAGGGTCAGAAGCGCGCATGGCCAGGCCGTGCCAGGTAGCACGACCAGGCCGTGCTAGGTAGCACGATCGTGCCATGTTCAGATCTGCGCATTAAAACACACCTCTATTTAAAGGGCACATCCTCATTCCTCTCTTTTCCCAAGCCGCACGGCCTAGCTGCCTCTTCCTTTTTCTCTGTTTTTCTCTCTTTTTCTCTTAACCCAAACACACCAACCACCAAATTTCGTCACCTCTCTCCTTCACCATGCCTCCCCGATACAAGCGCAGCCGACCTGCCTCTTTAGTAGCCGCTAGACAACAACCAATTGCTCGATCTTCCGCTGCCTCTCCTCCACCCGTTCCACCTCCTATGACTCTAGCTCCTCCTTTATTTGAAATTGGCTCATCGGAACAACAAGAAAGGTACAACAAACTTTCTCTTCGCCCTATTTTACCCAATTGATTTATTGATGAGACTACACTAGCACAAGTGGGGCTTAGGGATGCTGTTTTAGAACCACTTAGGCGTATTGGGTGGGAACAATTTATTAACATGAAAGATCTTGTTTATGCACCTCTCACTTTAGAGTTTTTGAGTTCCTATTCTTCCATTATTCGCTTATTTGACTTTCCTAGCAAAATTAAATTTAGGCTATTTAGGAGAAATTATGAACTTTTTGTAAACGAGGTTAGTCATATATTTGGGTTTCCACTGAAAATGCTCATAATCGAATACCGATGAATTTTATCGATCGCAATATATGGACCAAACTAACTGGAGCAGATAATTATAATCCTAGGTTTTCGAAAGCATCGAAATTGAGAAACCCTGCCCTGAGGTATATTCACAAATTCCTAGCCAACACTATTTTTGGGCGAAATGAGAGTGATGGGGTATTGAGCCACAACGAATTATACTTTTTATGGGCCATTGATCAGGGGATTTTGTTGCATGTTGGTTATTAGCTATGTTTGCAACGGGCGAGAGTTGCACGGGCGGATAAAGGAGCTATTATGATGGGGTTTTTTGTAACCCGAATTGCAGCATATTTGAGACTATGGAATCTCGCTAGACCAGTTTATGATAGTGTCGGAGGAGGAAAGGGCATTAGGCTAGACTTAGATGTCATGATTCATATGAAGTTGATTGAAAAAGTGGGCGATTCATATCGGACAGTGGGTTCTCGAGAAGACAGTTCTAATGATGAGGAGGCTGAGGATGCCGATGACCCTAACATGGAGGAGGGTAATCCGACTCCTTTCCCTACTTTTGGTACTTCTTCTGGTGCAGGTACTTCTAGAGCTGGTCCATCTTTTCAGGGAGCGTCGAGCATGTCCAACGATGAAGTACTTGCACGGATGATGTCCTGAATGGACATGTTTGACACTCGCCTTAACGGAATGGAGTCCATGATTGCTGATAGGTTCCAGTCCACAGAGATTATGTGCAGGAGCCTCGGTTCTCGTATTGACACTATGCAAGGCCAACTCCACACTGTCATTCAGTTATTGCAACCACACCCGCCTCCACCATCGGAATCTCGATGGATTTTGACTTCTTTTCGGTTGCCTTCTGTTTTGATTTTTTTTTTTGTTTTTATATATTGGATGTTATATCTTGGATTTTTTTGTTTCCTTTGTTGTTGTTTCCATTTCTTTGAATATTATATATTCTCGTTTTTAGTGTTTTTTCTAATTTTCTAGCTTTGCTACATTCCAACACCTAGCTCTATTGTATTTTTCAATACAATGACGGTAATGCTTACTACACTCCCTTATTCTTTTATATTGATAATGTGATGAGTTTGGGGAAGCGGTCTTATTTTTGAACACATTAGGGACAATGTGCTAGATTAAGTTAGGAGAAGGAAAATTTTAGTTAAAATTTTATTTTATTATTTTAGCTTAACATGGTTGGAATAATTATGAGCAAGCTTGAAAACTATCGTAATTTACTAACTTGTGATAAATTTAGTTATTTTCCTAGTTTAGTATGTTTGAGCTTTAATTTTAATTTTTGACTTAACATAAGTCTTTTATTTAACTATTTATTTCTAAGATTATAAACACTAATTTTTGCAAATTTTATGATATATAGATATGTTTTAATCAAAATTTATTTAACCTAGGCATTCCTATAACAAATTAGAATTCCTTTTGAGACAAAATTTTTAAGATGCTTACATTTAGAAAGAGATGATTTAGGCATTCTTTGTTGAACCCCTTATTTAGCCTAGGCCAACTAAATTAAAATATGACTTTTGCAACCAATTTGAAACCTATATCCAAATTTTATTATTCACCCTTATTAAGCCTAACCATTAAACTAACTTAATTTCCTACCGTAAGTGCAATAATGTATAATTGAAGGATTTGATTTCTGTTAAAACATAGCAGCAAAAGGGAGAAAAATATCATTAATACTAGCAAGAGAAGCAAGTAGAAAAACAAAGAGAAACACCCCATAAAAGAAGCAATCAATCAAGAATTCAAGTTTGGGGAATTAAAGCAAGGAAGAAATTATCAAAGTATTATGAAAAGACCTTGCCAAAGTATCTCTAATTTTTGAGCTAGTGAAGAACTTCAAGATTAATCTCCCTTTACAAAGAAAATTTTGTTTTGATATAATGAAAATCTTGATATTATGCATTTTCTATGCTCTTTGTCTATCTTTTTATCCTTTTTCTTTGTTTAGCTAAAATTATACCTCAAAAACCCCATTACAACCAAAATAAAGACCTTTTGATCTTTTTAAATCGTATGCATTTCAATTGTGGAGAAGGGATGACTAATTTTGCTTATGGGAACGTTAAATTTATATTGTTAAAACATCTTAATCAAAGGTTAAATAGTTTGTGAAAATTCATATTCTGCTTATCATAGGTTGGATAATTATTAGTGTTGAAAATCTTATTAACTTATGTTTAAATTAAGGAATGTGTTTCATCAAAAATTGAATTTTTGCTTGAATATAATTAGCATGGGAAACACTTGATTTCTTCACATGTTAGTAATTTTGATATCTTTTTGAAATTGTGAATAATTATCTCCAACCATAGTAAGCTAGCTTTGTTAGTTTGTTTAGCTTATGTTTTTCTTTTGTTTTTAGTTTTGTTGCTTGAGGATAAGCAATGATTTAAGTTTGGGGAGTTTTGATAGGTGTTATTTTTACAGTATTGTTAATATAGTTCTTATTAAGAATTTTAGTAATTTCAATCACTTTAACTAATTTTCACTTTGTTTTATTTATGTTTTTGTTCAAAGATTCCTTGAATCATAATCCTTGTTAATATAGTCCTGAGACGATATTACTTGGGCGAGAGAGTAGACTTTCAGATCAGAGGCTGCCGCTCCGTCCCTTATCCCCCTCCCGAAGACATGCGAGCGGGAAAGTAGATGATGCTTACCGACACTCATATTGAGGGCTTCCCACATGTGGAGTTCATTCTGGGAGGAGATTATGATGAGTTCTGCAAGATGTTTCTGATGCAGCCTATCGGATCTCGGTTTGATGATTTTTAGGCACCTTCCCAGCCTCCTATCACACATTCTTCTCGGGCTTCAGGCCCCTCGACCAGGACTCCAAGGAGGAGGCCTTCGACCGATCCTTCTTCTTCCACTCCGGTTGAGGGTCCATCTCGGGCTGGGCCTAGTCGCCCGTCAGGTCCTTCCAGGGCTCCTCGGGCCATTTCAGAGGCTACCGGGCCGCTTCATCCAGGCCTGGCCAACCTACGTCTTCCATACAGCATTTCCTACTATACACCTGACGGCACTCTAGCTTTTCGGGAGGTCTCGCTGGAGAATGTGGATCGCTTGGATCTTCCTCCCGAGGACATTAATGAGGTAATGACTGATAAATCTCTCACAAAAAGGATTCATAAGAGATTTGATATCGACTTGTGTCTTTTGTATGATTTCCAGGTTCCTAACTGCTTGGTCAGTCAGATGATGGAGCTGATGCTCGGGATGCAGCAAGAACTTTCTGCGTCCTGGACTCTGAGGGCCTTTGATGATCAGAGGAGGAGGAGGCCCCGTCGCTGACGCCATGGTTGTTAGATTTTTCCTATTGTTTTTTTTTTTTGCTTGTATTTCTGTACTGAACTTTGATTGTACCTGCACTTGGTTAGTACTGAAAATACGTATGCATGATTATTCATTTTGAAAGAAAACGGGCCTTTTTTTTTTTTTTTTTTTTTACGGTGGTCGCCGTCGCCGTCGGTGGCTGCCGCCGCCAACGGCGGTTGCAGCCGCCTCTGACGGCGGCAGCTGCCGCCTCCGGGCGCGTTTTTCTATAAAAAACTATTTTTCCAGGCTCCCTTCATTCTTTCTCGAAATTCGTGCCAGAAAAATAGTTTTCAGCCAGTTTCTTCTCTTTTTCTCTCTTTTCCTTCTTCTTTTTTCAAAAAATAAATCCTTTTTATAACCACAGCATGCACAGCTGGACTAAGAGCCTCTCCAAAGTCGAAAAGATCAACTTAGGGAGGTACGGTCTTTCTCCTATCGTTACCCTTAGGGGAGTGGTAATTGACTGAGATTTTCTACGGGCCTGCACCAGACTTTGGGACCCGGAGGCGCACATTTTTCGATTCGGAGTCATGATGGAGGAGATGTGCCCTCTCTTTGAGGAATTCTGCGCTATTATAGGGTGCGATCCCAATGCCCCTTTAGTTAAGCATGAGGTCAAAATTGGGTATGTTCGGTCGTTTGAGAACCTATTTCAGTTCAGCCGGCCACAAGCTAGGGCCATGATTGTTGGTGACCAGAAAGCAATTCTGCTGCCCTTGATCGACGAATTTTCAGAGGTTCACTCAGACGACCCAGACCGGATGAGGCTGAGAATGCGGGCCTTGGTTTTCTGTTTATTAGCTGGTTTCTTGTTCAACAAGGATCCAGGCTTTGGGGATTTGCGACTTTGCCCCATGATTCGGCAGATGGAGGATATGGGTTGTATTGGCGGCATTGTGCTGGCAGAGACTATCAGGAGCCTTGACAGAGCTGCTTTAGGCTTCGATGACTGGACGGTCTCTCCGATTATTCTCCAGGTATTTCCCTTTTTCCTCTTCCTTTTTTCTTCTTTCTGTTGATTTGTTCCTTTGTAATAGAAAGGATCCATTACTCAGGTTTGGTTAAAGGATCACCTCGAAGTGGTTGCTGCTCCTACTTTCTTGCCTTATAACCCTTCTCAGTATCGTATGCGGAGGATCCTGATCACTCATCCGTCCATTGATGCATGGACCTCATGGCTGATTGAGTTGGGTCCAAATGATGTACTGTGGTACATTTCCTGGTATGCCATTACCCGCTTCATCCAGGTTAGCTTCTGCCACACCCAAGTTTATCTGCTAGGCCTTACACATTGCATGTGGTACTGCGCTTCCCGCGTTTTGAGGCAGATGGGGATAGACCAGACTGTTCTAATTGTAGATGGCACTTCAGCTGATTCAGCCATCACTCCGGGCGTTACCCGAGCCGTCCTTAGGGCTTGGTTAGAGACCATCACATGGTTAGGCCTTTACTTAATCCTGCCGGTATTCAGACTTCTCCTGAGTATCGGACCTGGTTCATTGCCGTTGTTTGGCCGATTGAGAGGCCAAGGAGGACCGCACTGCTGAGTGCACTTGAGGGTTGGGCTCAGGTTGACGCTGATAATGAGGTTGGGACTGATGATTAGATTGTGTTGGCTCCTCGGACAGGCGAGGTTGGAGAGAGTTTAGCAGCTAGGGATGACTCGGAGGATGTTGCCCCACGGAGGCGATGGGACACCTAGACTCTTATAGGCTTTTGGACTTTTGTTGTTTTTCCCTTATTTTGACTTTTTATTCGGGACTTTGACTTTGGATTTTGGATTTTGTTCTTTGGCTTTGGATGTATGTTTTGTTTTTTTTTTGGACTTGGACTTAGACTTCATTATTTATTTATTTTTCTTTGACTCTTTTGCTTTCTGCTTGACTTCGGACTGTTTGACTTTATGGCTTTAATCGGGAATGTCATTTGACTTTTAAGCTTTCCAAGCATTTTCCAACTTTATTTATTCAAGCTCTAATGTTTGCCTAAGCCGCCCTTTCGGGTTTTCAACTTAGCGGGCCCCGACTTTTGCCTATGCCGCCCTTTCGGGTTTTCGACTTAGCGGGTTTTTCTCTTTTTTTTTTTTTTCATTTCTTTTTTTTCATTTTTTCTCTTTTCTTTCCTCTTTTTTTTTTTTTTTTTTTTTTTTTTTTTTTTTTTTTGGCAAAGAAGAATGAATTATGAAATGATTTTTTCATTAATGTTTAGACCGCGCCCAAAGAGGGCTGCCTACATATCTCCGATATACAATTTCTTTTTTCCGAGGAGAATCAGGTCTAATGTAGCTCTTTTTTACATTATGCAATGCCTATTATACAAAATATATTTTTAACTGATCTAAATTACATGGATTCGTGAATTCCAAACCATCCAAATCAGTCAAAATGACGGCTTCGCCAGACAATATTTTCTTCAACACATAGGGTCCATCCCAATGAGGACGAAACTTCTCACGTGGGTCTATGATTGGCTGTCTAATTTCCTTTAGGACCAAACAACCTTCTTCCAGTTTTCGGTCTTTAACCTTCTTATTAAAATGTCGTGCCATTCTTCTCTGGTAAACTTGAGTTTGGTGGATCGCTTGCAATCGTTTTTCGTCCATACCCAAGAGTTGCAAATGATAATTCTTAGCCCAATCTGCTTCGCTAATCTGGCTTTCCCGGATAATCCTCGGCGACTGAACTTCCAGCTCAATAGGCAACACTGCTTCCATACCATACACTAAGGAATACGGAGTTGCTCCGGTGGGCGTTCTGATTGAAGTCCTATATCCCCATAGGGCATTCGGTAATTGTTCGTGCCAAGCTTTATGCTTTTGAACTGTCTTTTGTAAAATGACTTTTATAGCCTTATTTGCAGCCTCCACAGCCCCATTTATTTGTGGCCGATAGGGTGAAGACTTATGATGCTGAATCTTCTTTTGCTTCAGCAGGTCAGAAAATTCACTTTGAAAGTGGGACCCGTTATCAGTAATAATCTCGAATGGCGTTCCGTACCGGCAAAGGATGTTAGTACGGACGAATTGTGCTACCTTCTTGGCATTCAAGATCGAATAGGAGGCCGCCTCAATCCACTTAGTGAAATAATCAACAGCGACCAGGATAAATTGGTGACCATTGGAAGCCTTTGGGCGGATTTTTCCGATCACGTCTATGCCCCAAGTTGCGAAATGCCATGGTGAAGCAATAGGATTCAAATTGACCGGAGGCTGTCTTTGCAGCTTAGCAAAAATTTGACACTCATGGCACTTCTGCGCGTGCCTCACGCAATCTGCATTCATGGTTGACCAGTAGTAACCCAGGTTCACGATTTTCCGAGCCAAGGCTATCCCGTGCATGTGTGGACCAGACTCCCCATTATGTAAGGAATCCATGATGGTTTGAGCTTCTCCCTTATCAACGCACCTTAGGTGCAGGCCGTTCCAACTTCTTTTATACAGAACTCCCTCAGTAAGGAAATATCCGGATGCTAACTGTCTCAATGTCCGTTGATCAGTCTTGGCGGATCCCTCCGGGTAGGCTTCATTCTGAAGATAATTCTGTACATCCCAATACCAGGGCTTGTCATCCACCAAATTCATGATATGTGCTGGCTGTTTCTGTAGCTGAACTGTCAGAGGTCGAATGACTTGGTCTCACCCTACATTAACCATGGAGGCCAAAGTAGCCAGAGCATCAGCAAACTGATTTTTGGCTCGCGGCAAGTAGTTAAAGGATAAATCCTCAAATTGCTGAGCCAATTCGTCCAAGCATTGTAGGTAAGGAACCAAACGCTCTTCCTTAATTTTCCATTTTCTCAAAGCTTGGGAGACTATTAAATTGGAATCCTCGAAAACCTTGAGGACCTTTATTTCCTTTTCCAGGGCTGCTTCTAACCCCTTTATGCAAGCTTCATACTCGGCTTCATTGTTGGTGCAATCGAAATCTAATTTGACTGCGATTGGGACGTATTCTCCACAAGGAGTTTTGAATACGACTCCAACCCCATTTCCATGGTAGTTTGAAGCTCCATCGAAGTACATTTCCCAGACTTCACTTTCCAAGCTCAACAAGTCTTCATCAGGAAATTCTACCTCCGGCATTAGTCTTCGACCGGTAATTCCGCTAATTGATCAGCTAAGGCTCCGCTTTTCACTACCTTCCGTTGTACAAATTTTAAATCATAGGCTGCGAGCACCGACACCCACTTAGCCATCTTACTGTTAAGAATCGGCCTCTCCATAAGGAATTTCAAGGGGTTCGATTCAGAAATAACGTATGTGGTGTAGGACGAGAGGTAGTGCTGCAGCTTTGTACAAGCCCAAACTAGAGCCAGACACAACTTCTCTATCTTATTGTATTTTAGCTCGTAGTCTAGCATCCTTTTGCTAAGGTAATACACGACATTTTCTACCCTTGTATCTTCTGCTTGTTGAGCTAGCATTGCACCCATCGCTTCTTCTGTCACTGATAGGTACAATAGCAAAGGCTTTCCTAGCCTTGGTGGCTGTAAAACTGGCGGGGATAACAGATATTGCTTGGCTTGGTCCAAAGCTTTCTGACAATCCTCATTCCATTTGACGGATACCCCTTTCCTGAGTAATTTGAAGATCGGACCACAAGTATCGGCCAATTGATTAATGAACCGGCTGATGTATTGTAGCCTTCCCAGGAAACCCCGAACTTCCTTTTCCGTCTTCGGTGCTGGCATTTCCAAAATGGCTTTGGCTTTTGAAGGGTCAATCTCTATGCCCTTCCGACTGACCATATGCCCCAAAAATACTCCGGATGTAGCTTCAAACAGACATTTTGCCGGGTTGAGCTTTAAATTGTACTTTCAAAGTCTAAGGAAGAACTTCTCAAGTGCTGTTGTATGTTCTTTAGCTGTTTTTGATTTAACAACCATATCGTCCACATACACTTCTACTTCTTTGTGAATCATGTCATGGAAGATGGTCGTTGCCATTCTTTGATAGGTTGCCCCAGCATTTTTGAGCCCAAAAGGCATAACCCTGTAGCAGTAGGTTCTCCACTCCGTGATGAATGCCGTTTTCTCTTTGTCTGGCAAATGCATCATTATTTGATTGTATCCGACAGCAAGATCGGTCAAGGAGACCATCTCGTGTCCCGCCATTCGGTCCACTAATAAGTCAATATGCGGCAGGGGGAAGTCGTCCTTCGGACATGCTTTATTCAAATCCCAGTAATCCACACACATTCTGACTTTGCCATCTTTCTTCGGCACCGGCACAATATTCGCTAACCATGTCGGGTAGGCAATGGGTTCTATGAACTTATTCTCCAATTGCTTGGCTACTTCCTCCTTGATTTTCAAGGACCATTCTGTTTTTAGCCTTCTTAGCTTTTTTACCGGCTTAGCCTTAGGTATACTGGAATCTTGTGCATCACTATTGCCGGGTCAATTCCCGTGATGTCACTTGCCTTCCACATGAAGCAATCGGCAAACTTTTTCAAGCATTCAATGACCTGTTCCCTGTTCACACAGTCAGATGCAATGTATGTATGTTCATTTTCTTCTTTGCCAATTATTATTTTTTCTTTTTCATTTTTTATTTCATTTATTTGATTTCCGTTATTTTTGCTTGGAAATGCTTGGAAAGATAGACACGCGGGGTAGCCAATAATTTGGAAGCTCTTATTGATTAGGACGGAATTGTCCTCGAAAATTACATCAAATTTGAAGTCTGGATTTTCCAAATCCGACACAGACGACTCAGAACTAGAACTGGACTCTGACTCGGTTTCAGACTCAGGGTCAGACTTAGACTTAGTACAGGACTTGATTACAGACTTTGACTCTAGGTTTGACTCGGGAGGGGGTTTATCAGCAGCGCGCTCCTCCTCGGCGTACCAGTTGGTGAGAGGCCCTTTGTATGGCTTGATCAGGCTCAGCAAGTCTTGGTTCCCATCATTTCCTGTAATGACTGCAACCTCGTCAAAGAGACTGGGCTGCATGAAGTCTTCCACTTCTAGTTCAGTTGTTACTTCTAGCTTGTTGTCCCAGATATCAGCAAATATTTCCAGCTCGGGCAGCATTTTCTTAGCTGTCGAGAAGTAGAATGGTTCCTGGAAGCCACAGTAAGGAACTGTTTCTCCCGGTTTGCAGAAATGACCATTCAAAGTCAAAAGGTAAGGCCGCATCTGTATACTCTCCTTCTTTCTTCTCCCGGTCCTTCCAACCAGGTCTTCATCAGTGGGCTCATATCCTAGCCCAAAAGTCCCTTGGTTCACTGGACATTCCCAAGCTTGCAGTGCGGGGTATGTCTTTCCGGACCTTGCCATAACCATTCCCGGCATGTAGGACATTTTCAGCATCAAAGGCACTATGCAGTTTATTTGCACCGTCCCGAAATCAAAGAGAATTCGAGAGTTTGTAGTTTTTCCTTCTATGAACTGCACAGTGTCATATTGAAATCCCGAGAGGGGCAGGTTGGCATGCTCCGGGTTGACCTCAAAGAGAGGCTGGCCCTTTGGCTTCTTGAGCTGGCTGTAATCATCCTCTTGAACTGTTATAATTTTACCCTCGTAGGGGAATTTGACCTTTTGGTGCAAAGAGGAAGGTACTGCCTTAGTATGGTCTATCCATGGCCATCCCAGAAGCAGGTTGAAACTAGTGGGCACGTCGATTACTTGGAACGGTACCTCCATTATGGCTGGCCCAATTGTCAATTTTAGTGTAGCAACCCCCAATACTTCTCTCCGGGTGCTGTCATATGCTTTCACTATCTGGTCCGACGGAATGAAATCTGTTTCCTCCAACCCAGACAGCTGGCTACCCTTAGTGGGCAGACGTTCAGTGCTGACCCATTATCAATGAGGACCATGGGCACAGTTTTATCTCTAGTCTGAACAGTGACGTAAAGGGCATCGTTGTGACTGCCTCCTTGCTTGGGCAAGTCATCGTCAGAAAACCCGATGCTTTGCATCTTTGATGATTGGGTGAGGGTGGACACCAGCACTTCAGGGCTAACCTCCACCGATGTTTGGAGTTGACTCAAAGCCTTGCAAAGAGCTTGGCGATGAGGAAAGGATGATGCCAGAAGTTCCCAGATTGACACCCTAGCCTGGGTCTTTTTTAACTGTGAGAGTACCAGGTCTTCCTTTGGCTCATCTGCCCTCTGGTAGGGGTTATTTTGGACTTTGTCCAGGACTAATGGTTCATACTGTCTCCCGCTCCTGGTTATTGCATCGACCTCTTCAGTTAGGTCATTCAGGTCAAGGACACAGATGTCATTCATTTCTAGGAATAGCTCGAAAGGATCAATCAATTCCTGGTCAGAAACAATAGCATTTACCCCGTGATTTGGTAAGGGATTAGTGCTAATGTTTGGCTTACTCCTTGGAATAATTGAACCGTTGTCCACCAGGTCTTGGATGCGGTTCTTAAGTGTCCAGCACGCTTCAGTCTTGTGCCCGTTACCCTGATGGTACTCACAATATTCGCCAGCTCTGTAGTTCCTTAGTAATGGGTTGGGTGGCGGCCTTGCTTCCAAAGGCTTGATGTAGTTTGCCTTGACAGCCTCTCAGAATACCAAAAGGATTGGCATCCCGAGATCAGTATATGTCCTTCTCGACTGACTGACATTTCTCATATTTCCCACACGTAAAGGATTCGTGGGGGTGATGCTTGCCACTTCGTGGACTTTGCTAGCTTGGCTAGGCTTCTTGTATTTTGAGGTACCCGAGTCTTCTTTCAGTTGCCCCATTTCAATTAAATCCTCTACCTTCGTAGCAGTGGTAATGAGCGACTGAAACGTTGGTAGGTAATGAGTTTGTAGTTGTTGTTGGTAGACAGGCTGCAGGTTCTTTATAATTATGTCCACCTGTTTTTGCTCAGAAGGCCGGTTGATCATTTGGGCGGCCTTAGCCCTCCACCTCGTAAGGAACGAGGAAAAGGGTTCGTTGTTCTTCTGTTTGGTGGTTTCCAGTTCCCTCCGAGTAACATCAACCTCCATATTATAGTGGTATTGCGTATTAAACGCATTGCAGATGTCTTCCCAGGTCTTCATTTTAGACCGGTCCAGGCTGACAAACCACCTCAAAGCAGCACCGGTGAGTGATTATTGAAACAACTGAGCAAGGAGCTCGCTGTTTAGTCCGAACGGGTTGAGGGCACCCATATACATTTTCAGGTGTGTTTTGGGACAAGTGGTTCCATCAAACTTGTCCATGTTGGGCATTTTGAACTTTGTTGGCAGTCTTGCTTCGGGGAACAAGGACAAGGAGTCCATGTCCACTACTTCCTTGTGTGTCTTAAGGGCAGTAATAGACCTTTCCAACAATTCCAGTTTTTCTCTCATTTTTTGAGCTTCCAACTCAGAAGCAGTTCTGGAGGGCATGTCATCCAGGTTAAGGGCAGGGTTTGTCGGTTCAGCAGCAGGTCCCTGATTGGAGGTAGTAGGTCCACTTCCCCCAGCGGAAGCCCCATTTCCATTACCACTACCTAGTTCAACTATTAGGGCAGTTCTCTGGGTAGCTAATGCCTCATTCATTTTAGCCTCCATTTTGGCTTCCAGTTGCTCTATGAGATTTTGGATGTCAGTTAGTGATGCCATTTGGATTGCAGGTGATGCCATTTGGATTGCAAGTGAAGTTGGTGAAGCTGGTGAGGTTGGTGATAGCACTGTAGGTGTGACTGGAACTTGGATAGGCACTCGAACAGTGGGTACCTATAAGTATAAGGGTAATCGGATTAGGGTATAGTGGTTCGTGTATCAGGGTAGCTGATGTGAGGTAGATCGACTCTTTGTCCAACTGTGCATGACTAAAAAGAATATTTTGTGTTCTTTTTAATGTTTTTATGAGGTGATATGTCATGAATGCGCACAACATCACGTCATAATTCGTTTCAATGATATGATTCAATCATTGGGTGCATACAGCCCTAAAGGATAGGTTCTATAGGCTATGACACAAATAGAGAATAGGCTTATAAAGGGACCCTTGAACCTTGAGCATGGATATACCTAACCACATGTGAAACAAAGAGTTTCGCGTGGGCCCAACAGTACGCATACTCATGGGCCACCCCCAAAAGGATTAGGGATGGTTTGCAGTAATAGGGAGGACGCTTTGGCTGTCCGTCGACATAATCAAAGAGACCTGCTGATCAGCGCTACTTGCTATCCTGACTCAGAAATTTGAACAGAGAGAGAAGAAATTTATTTGAAATTCGTTTTTTATGCAATGGAGAAAAAGATTCTCAATTCGTGCAAATAAATAAATAAATTTAAATGATTTAAAGTAAAATTCAATTAGGTCCAAATTCTCCTTATTAAGCATTCTTAAAGAAAGAACACTTAATCTTTGCTAGGGTACCTTGCAAAACAAAGCATAGTAAAATAATACCCTGAGAAGGGTAGGTTAGTTTACACAACAATCGTAGTCCACTTTATGCAAAATGATTACATAATTCCCCAGCGGAGTCGCCAAACTGTGAACCCCTCCCTCGAAAATAGGCATATAAATGCATATGACTAAGGGCAGAAATGCACGTGAATGTGTGAGTCGCCACCTTGTTTAATTATTTTAGGATAAACTAGGAAAAAACCCTAAGTTGACTCCAATTTTAATTAACCTAATTACTAGATTAATTATCCCAATGTTTAAGGCACAATCTGCGAATCCGAGGTGGATCCCGAGACTATGTCATGCTGATTAACTAACCAATGAATGAATGCTTTGCAGGGAAAATGATGTAATTGGACCAATGAAAATGTTTAAGTGATTTCGACTTGCCGCTCGGGGTTAAATCCCGAACGTGCCTACGTACTTCCGTTTGAATGGAAGATCAAAGTCGACGTAGTTCGATAGGCCTTTTTTACAAGGGCTTTGAATGGGTATGCTTAATACATGAGTGTGTGTATGCTTTGTGCATTTGGTTTAGGCATTTTGCCAAAAAATTGATTGATTTGATGTTTTAGGCATTTGTTGCAAAAAATGTTGATTTAAGGCTTTTAGCCAAAAAGATTGATTTAGGCAATTTGTTTGCCAAAAAGTGTTGATTGGGCGATTGTCGCCAAAATTGATTGATTTAAGGCTTTTAGCCAAAAAGATTGATTAATTCAAGGCATTTTGCCAAAAATTGATGTGTAACTTAGGCAATTTGTTGCCAAAATGTGATTGATTAAACTGTAGGCAATTTGTTGCCAAAAAACGTGATCGATTAAGGCTTTTTAGCCACAATTATTGATTAATTGGACTTTTAGCCGAACTTGTTCGAAATAAAGGTGATTGTACCATAGTTATTAATTAACTAGGTTTTTTAGCCAGTATGTTCGGAGTTTGGCATGAATACCACGATTATTGATTAACCGGGCATCTTAGCCTAAACTTATTCACTTAAGGCAATTTATTTGCCAAAATGATGATGATGGTGTGAATGCGGTTGTAGAATTAGTAGTAGAAGAGAATATGCATGAAATGCTGAAATTAAATAGGCAGGGTTTCGTTATTACCTGAGTCAAACGGCGGCCGCTTCTTAGCGTCATCTTGAAAACTCCGGATTAAGCTCCTCGTTTGGGGAATATTAATTAAAATTAATTTAATTTAAGTGACCAAATATCACAACAGTAAAATAATAAAAGCCTACACTAAATGCAGAAAAGCAGTAAAAGAATCGCAAGGAGCGTAGGGGAGAAGAGAGTGTCCGTCAATACAGACTGAGTCAGTAAAAAAGTCGCATCGGGGCTGATTTTATAGGGAAAACCGGGCTGGAGGGCGGGCACCGCCGCCGCCCGCCGCCCTGGAGGGCGGGCGCTACCGCCCTGGTCGGCGGTCGCCGCCGCCCTGGCCGGCGGTCACCGCTGCCGTCTCCGGCGGTCGCTGCCGCCCTGGACGGCGATCGTCGCCGCCGTGGCCGGCGGGCGCCGCCGCCCTGGATGGCGGACTTGCTAGTTTTTTGTTCCGGAGGCTTTTTCGGGAGTTTCGTACCTCTAAAAAATATTCCGGGACCAGTTCTGCAATCCTCGCAATTTTTCGGACGTTTCAAGTACCATACTGGCATACTTTCGGTGAACTTTCCGAACGTCCTCCGGTCCGGCCATCTGATGCTCGACTAAGAGGTGCATGCCCTTCTACCAAGCCCTGGAACAATTGAAAAATTTTCAATGGGATAACAAGTGTCAGCTTGCCTTTGACAAAATAAAGGTGTTCCTATCTTTAACTCCTCTCCTGAGCAGGCCTAAAAAGAATGAACCTTTATACTTTAGCTGCTACTGAAAGCATCGTGGCATTTCTCCTAATTAGAGAAGAAGAGCAGTACCCTATCTATTACACCAGCAAAGTTCTCAGAGGTGCCGAGCTACGATACCCTAACATTAAAAAGCTAGCATTCGCCATCCTCACATCAGTGAACAGGTTACGCATTACTTCCAATCTCATATTATATTTGTCCCAACTAACCATCTTTTGAAAAAGATCTTATATCGAGCAGAAACCTCCATAAGGTTAGTGGAATGGTCGATCAGATTGGGAGAATTTGAAATTAGGTATACACCCCGAACTGCCATGAAAGCATAGATACTTGCAGACTTTGTAGCTAAGTTCTCCAAGAGGCAGGAGGAGGGCAAACCAGAAGTCCAAGTCTCAAACCCTAGTAGCAGAGATTAGCAGTTATACACCGATGGGGTCAAGGACCAAACTATAAGGACTAGGGAAGCTAAGAATACATTATGTTGTACGCTTAGACTTTACAATAACCAAAAATAGTGCTGAGTATGAGGGTCTAATCACAGGACTCAAGTTGACTCTTGAAGTGCTTTTCCCAGTGCTTTATATCTTCCTAAACTCACAGTTGGTCCTAGGTAATAAGTAAATTCACCACTAAAGAAGCGAACATAACCAAATACGAATCTCTAACTTCATCACTCTTATGTAAACTAGAAGAGGAAGGTAGCATATGAAAGATAACCCAGATAGATCGGGCGAACAATAAAGAAGCAAATACCATAGCCAAGATCGCAGCGCAAAAAGAAGAGTCACCTAAAGAGATAATGTTTGAACGACAAAGCCACCCGAGCTACGAATTGAATGAAATCGTTGTGTCTCAGCCTAATAATAATTGGATGAGTCCAATTATTGATTTCATGCAGAATGATGTTTAACCTAACAATAGGCAAGAGGTGATTAAACTTTGCAGGAATGCTGCAAATTATGCACTTGAAAATGGAGGACTCTACAGGAGATCAAAATCACACCTTTGGGTGAAGTGCCTAACTGAAGAAAAAGGCAAC